>NW_009223776.1:0-22184 GCF_000690835.1 Fulmarus glacialis | reverse complement strand
CTGGCTGGTGGGGTGGGGTGAGAAGCAGAAAAGGCCTTGACTCTGTGTAAGCACTGCTCAGCAGTAACTAAAACACCTCTGTATTAGCAACACAGGAAATCCAGTTCTCGGGAGTAAAATGGCAGGATGGGTGTTGTCACATCCCTATGCATGTGAACAATAAGATAAAAACTATGTTCCCTCGGTTCATAAAGATTCCAACAGATGTAATTATTTTTAATTACAACCTGAGAGTAGAAGCCAGGCTTGAGTAGATATTGACAATTCACTGTCTCTGTATTCCATGAGATATTTTTAGGAAGCAGATTTCATTTCATAAATTAACCAGAAGGTGTGTGGTAGATCATAGAATTACTTTTTAATCTCTTCTTGTTCCTTTGGACTGGGATTTCCAAAGGTCTAAAAGAATTAGGTTTCTCACTCCACTCCACCAGCGAGTAGGCTGGGGGTGCAGGTCCTTTAACTTTGTTTCTTTTTATGGTGAAACCAGCTTTCAGAAGAACCTGAATTATTCCTTTTACCTTCTAAATATTTCTGCTTTGTTGGCACACATGATGATGTTGCCGATGTATTGCAGACGTTTGGGGCATCATCCTATTCCAGTGCAGATCGGATTATTCCATCATAAATGGTAGGATTGTGCTTCCATCCCTGGGGCAGCCAAGTCCAGGTGTATTGGACATGCCTCCACATGAAAGCAAACAGTGGCCTGCCCTCAGCTGCCAAAGGAACTGAGAAAAACACGTTGATGGTATCAATTGTAGCATACCACTTGGCTGCCTTCATACTGGAGCTCTGGCACGTCTGTTACAGCAGTGCTCAGCCGTGGCATGACTTTGTTTATACCACGATAGTCCACTGTTAACCTCCACCCTCCATCAGACTTTTGCACTGGCCATATGGGACTACTAAAGGGTGCACAAGTCTTGCTGATCATTTCTTGCCTCTCCAGTTGATGAATCAGGTCATGGATGGGAACCAGAGAGTCTTTGTTGGTGTGATATTGCCACTGGTGCACCATCACGGTAGCAATTGGCACCCGCTGTTCTTCAACCCACAACAAGCCCACAACAGAGGGATCTTCCAAGAGGTCAGGCAAGGTAGCAAGCTGTTTAGTCTTCTCTGTTGGCTACACCAAAAGCCCATTGATATACTTTTGGGTCCTCTCCTGAGGTAGTCTATGCTAAGGATACATGGGGCCTCTGGGCTGGTCACAATAGATGCTTTTGCCTCTTGTCTTCTGTTAACTTACATAGGCCTCCAGTAGAGACAACTGCTGAGATCCCCCTGTCACTCCAGAAATCTAGATGGGTTCTGTGCTCTTATACCCTGTGGTACACTGTGCACTGGTGTCTAACAAAGCCTTTTACTTCTGTAGATCTAATATGCCAGGCCATCGAACCCACACAATTTAGTATATCCATTCATCCCTTTCCTCCTCTTGGTCAAAGGCAGAGACCCTCTATTCCTGTTCAGAGTATTCACTGTCTGACCCTTGCACTGCCAGACCACAGGTCCCTTAAGCAGAATCAAGGGAGGTGATCTCAGTGATCCTTCTTCCGTGGGGGACCGCTGACTGCCTTTTTACGTCTCAACAGCAAGTGAACCGACAGGCTTCTTGGATGACCCCTCCTTAGCAGCTGTCTTCCCCCTCAGTTTGCATACATGGGCTTCCAGCTTAAAGGGAGGCTTACCATCCCACTTCCTCATGTCCTCCCTCTGGTCATGCAGGAAGAACCAGTGAGTGCCATGCAGTGTCTGCCTGGGGCTCCCTTTCCTTCTCGCTGGGGCTCCATAGGGCACCCCTGACAGGCAAAGTGCTGTCCCAGGGGAGATTTTTTATTTTCTTCAAAATTTCAGAGCCAGGAAGATGCCCTCTCCAAAGCTGGTGTATCCGAATCGGGGCAACACATTGTTGTCAAGCTGTTTGGAAGCTGGTGCTGGTGCATTTTGGACCACCTTCCTCCACATCTCCCGTATATATAGGCTGTCATCCAGATCTTTGGAGACATTCTCATCTAGGTCACTGTAGATGACTTCCAGCACTGCTAATTCTCCCAGATACTGGATGCCTTTCTCAGCAGTAGTCCACTTCCCTTGGTAATTCACAAAGTCTACCTCGAATGGGTATCTTGCCTTCATGCTTGACAGGAGCTGCCTCCAGAGACTGCATATTGTTGTCTCTTTTCTAATTTCTCTGTCAATTCCCTGGTCCCTAGGGAGGGATCCCAACTGTTGGACTTCCTTATGTTTTAATTTCTGATTGCTGGCCACACCATCCCAGCATTGGAGCAGCCAGGCAGAAATCTGGCTGGCACCTGTAATCTTTCTGCATGTCCTGAAGTTCTTTCAGGATCAGGGACTGGGCAGTTTCCTCCTCTTGGGTCATTTCTCTCACTTCTTCCTCCCACTTCTTTGCTGAAGGACTGGCTTCCTGATCGGATTCTTCCTCCTCCTCCTCCCTTATTAATCGATGATATGGACCCATCAACCATGTCCACTGCTTCTTTTTCACTAGTAGGGTGATTACTGTAGTTGGGGTTTGGGTCCCCGTCTCATCTGTCGTGTTCTTAGTTGTAGTTTGGATCCCTGTCTTAATCATGCATCCTCAGAGGTGGTCTGGGTCCCTGTCTTAACCATAGAGCTCTGATAGTACTGAACTGTGGCTCAGTAGGACCAGGCCAAGCCTCAAAACAGTGCTAGAAGCTGCTGGGTTTTATTGGGATAGGCAAGGCACCCTTCTGTCTGGTGGTGCATAAATTCACAAAGGTTACTTGCCTGTTCAGGTATAAAATCCCAGGCTATGGGAGGTGATAACTGCTCTAAACACCACCACCTCTTCCCAAAGTTGTCTCCTCTTACACCAGGATGACACCAGATTCCACAAACCTGACAATAAGCTGACAGTGTTAGTAGTATTAAACAGTTCACTTTAGAGTGAGCAAGGACCTCGGGATCCTGCACAACAAAATCACCCATATCAATCCTGGATGAGAAGAGGGAGGTGTATTCTCTCATCCTCTCCACAACAAAGCTACCCCAGCACAGTAAGGGCATCAATGCCAGGGCAAAGCACATAGCCGTTGTTTGTATTAACATGTTTCCAAGCTCAGCAAAATAAAGAGCTGAGCAGTGCAGCAAATAAATTCTGACCTGCACAGAAGCCTGCCAATTAATAACCACTATATCTATAGCACACTCAATTTAAAACTGCCATTGTCTCAAGCCTCGCATTGGGTACCAAAAAAGGACTGTGGCGGGTTGACCTTGGCAGGCCACCAGGTGCTCACCAAGCTGCTCGCTCACTCCCCCTCCTCAGCAGGACGGGAGGAGAAAATAAGATGAAAAACACGTGGGTGGAGATAAAGACAGTTTAATGAAGAAAGGCAAAGGCTGTGCATGGAAGCAAAGCAAAGCAACAAGATTTGTTCTCTACTTCCCGTCAGCAAGCGATGTCCAGCCACTTCCTGGGAAGCGCTTCAGTTATTAATGGCTTTCCTGTATTGGAGGCACAAAACTGGGCACAGTATCTAGAAGTGGTTAACTTGTTCCCATTTGATTGTTTCATTAGCTTTTCTAAATCCAGTGTCTTTTTCAAGAGCTATCATATTTATTTTCACAAGTCATTATGATAAATAATTAGAAAAACAGTGCTTTTCATTTCTATTCTTAGGTACCTAGTCATGGATCAGAACATTTTCAACTTTACCTTTTTTTCCTCCCAAGTGTGCCAGCTGTTTAATTTTGCCAAATACATAAATGATTCCCAGTCTTTAGCATAAAATTGGCTGGCAGTTATCCTGGTCAGCTTGCACTTTTTGAATGGTAATATAGCATTAGTTTTCACTTAGACTTCATGGATTTCCTCAGTGTTCCAGGATTAGAGAAAGTTAATCATAGACTCTGTCAGCCACCTCCTTCAGAGACCATTTATTGAGGTTTTCTCTTTGTAGACAATGCTTAAAGTTCTTCTTATTTAATAAAAATCTTGACATTTTAATCCTCACAGCAGTATGCTTAATTACAAATACAGGACATAAATATTTATTGAATAATTTAAAAATTTTTCTTTTTCAATTTTGTCATCTTTATCAAAAACATGTGTATGCCAGTGGTATGATTAATTTTTTACCACAGTATAACCTACAACATATTTCTTTTTAAGCTGAACTTTCTTGTAACAATAAAGTTCTTTTAAAACGTTAAAGAGCAAGTCTGGAGTGAAATATTCAATCAATATTCTAATTGGCAGAATGCTTCAAATGAAGCACTTGATACTGCTGCCACTCACTTGAACACACAC
This sequence comes from Fulmarus glacialis, assembly GCF_000690835.1. NCBI lineage: Eukaryota > Metazoa > Chordata > Aves > Procellariiformes > Procellariidae > Fulmarus > Fulmarus glacialis. The sequence goes on along the minus strand of NW_009223776.1, from coordinate 17,881 downwards.
GTATTCAAGATCTTTTGATGCTGAAATTATCAACAGAGTTAAAAAATGAGTTTCTAAAGTGACTTGCCTTACTACTCTCTGCAGTCACCTTATTCTATCCAAATAGAGATATGAGCAGATATTCTGATATACAACTGAGATTCAATCAACTTGTTAAATTGTCAATTATACTACATTTATTCTCAATGATGAGAACACCCAATGGATCTTGCTAACTTACTGAGACTCCAAGCATTGGACAGAAACAAGAAAATAAGTTCTTCTCTTAAACTTTCTTACCACATTAGCTTAATGGGTTTGCAACCCCCTAAGCATGTGCAACATTTAAAGGTTACACTTATGTATATGTATATATACACTTCTATGTACACATATATACATACATGTGCATAAAACATGTGTCGTTGATTTGACTCCCTCTTTAATGTTAGTGTTAAGTCCCTTCCTCACTCCACCTGTGAGAATGCCAATTCTCATACCATAACGAATTCCAATGTTCTATAAAACCAAATTCTCAAGCTGTGCCATCAATTCTTTCCCATATTTACTGCTTTCTTCTTTTTGCTGACAAAAATAGCTGTGATAATATCATCTAAACTTTTTACTTCTTCTATGCCCTTCTAAGTAAATTTTTTGAAATGTCCCATAATGTGTGTATTTAATGGTGTGTACTGTGACCAATGCATATTTCTCAGATAGCTCAAGAGAGTTTGATGTTCTTACTGTGAGGAGACAAACACACCATTATTTTTGTAAGTGTACATTCCAGATTGTCTAGAGGTTTTTTCTGATTACATAGTGACTACTGACATTTAGTTATCGTATTAGCATGGCTGAAGAAAAGAAATAGTCAACAAACAGTTCACAATTAATATTACTCATATTTACTTGTTGGCATTAATACCTACACTTAACTAAAAGGAATAACAGCACTGAAACTACAATTATCATTTCCCCAAAGCATATGCTTTGTCCATATTTTAATAAAGAAGGAAAAGGAAAGGCTTCAGGTAGATCCTTTTCTGTCACTTCAAAGTCTTGTCAATTCAAAATATTGTTTGAGGGAGAGAGATAGGAACTATTATTAACTTCTTAATGACTTTCAGTACTAGCAAGTCAGTAGTAGCAGTAGTAATAATTGTAGTCGTAATAGTAGAATCTGTAAGACAGGTTGGAAGAGGGTGTCATTTTTATTCTCACTATAGTCCATTATGGCAAGAATAGCACTGAGCAAAATCACACAGTTCTAGTTGTTCCTGCCTTTTGAAATTCAGATAATTCCACAAAGAAAAAAGAAGAAGAAAAAAAAAAAACACCAAAACACACCAAATAAAAACTCACAAAAAACCCCAACAAAAAACCCAAACAACCCACCCCCCCAAAAAAAAAACAAACCCAGAAAACCCAACCAAACAAAAAAACCCCAACCTGTACTACTTTAAAGTATGAAATAATTCAAGAGTATGGATTTTTCTAGATAAATGCAACAATTAAGTGCTGAAGTAGTTTGTAGCTGTGAATTTTCACAGGAGATAGAAAGTAGGAGATCAGCTGAGGAGGATTTGGGATAGGTGCTAGCAGTGTTATAAGGTTTTTGAGAAAGAGTCTGCTGAAAGTCAATAGCGTTGCAGGGCTGAAACTAACACTTCTGGTCTGTCATTTCTTGCTTTATTACTTACTCACTGGTTTTAAACCTAAAGCTTGACAAAATCAACTGTTAATCCAACAGTTAAGACAAATGTTATTTCCAGTTACTCCTGACCTAGGCCTAACAGATCTTTCATCTTAATATATTGCTTCAAGATTTCAATTACTACTATATCGTTCTTGTAGCAAAGACCACGCACCGTCTTGTACAATCCAATCACTGCCCAGGTTAAATAATAACAATAACAATAATAATATAGAACTAAGAGGTAAAAAATGAGAAGGTTTCTTGACAAGATAAATTTGACACAGTTATAGACAACTTCCCTCCATTTCAACCATTAGGTTGAAATACAGCCTAATGCTCAGTTAATGTATTCTAGACAGCACACTTGCCCTGTTAAGGTAAACTGACTTCTCTTAATACAGAGGCAGTAATACAAGCAGAAAATAATAGAAAACCATAAAAAACATTGGTGACCTTGTTCTGTCAAAAAAAAAAAAAAAGAAACAATAAATGAATTTAATAAAATATTACATTTGCTTCCAAACATAATTATGGAATAATTGCAAAATTCATGATGCCTATGTCGACACCTGCACCTGTTTATTCTGATAAACACTAATTAGCTATACAAGTCTCCTCCTTAATAAGCAGAATTACATACTTCTGTGAAAGCATTGTCATTTTTTTCCATTTATTTCTTCCAAGTACATGAGACATGAATAATAGTTAGATTACCCACTGCTGAAGCAGGCACTATTTCCATGAGGACAGAGAATGTCCTATGTTTAATGCATATTCATTTATTTCCTGCAATATACTTTATTGCTGACTTGAATAACAAATCTCAGTTTAATCTTCAAGCTGTTGAAGGTTTTCTTTTTAGACTTTCCTTTGTTCTTCTCCATATATACAAATGCCTAAAGGACAATGCAAAGCTCATTTTATAGCTGGAGCAAAGGATAGATCCTTCTGCTATTTATTCAGTAGCAGAGCTGAACTGAAAAATAAGAGACAGTGGTTTTGAGCCTACTGGTAAGTATTGTTTTACTTGAAATAATATAGTGGGTTACCAAGCAATATACCTAAAGTTTTCATTGCTTGAGACTTTGAATCTTGAAAATCACTGTCTGAAAAAAACAGTCTGGATCATTATTTTCAGTTAGGTAAAAGAACCAAAATCATCAGAAAGTTAAGAAGAGAGGGTTGGTGAAAAATTGCCCATTTTATTTGTACCATGGATTCTAGGCAACGTAGTCTGACGCATCTTATAAACACTTTTCTTTCTGCAATAAAACCAAACACAAAGCCAATGGAAATTCTTGCAAACTCTAGATCAGATTTTGTCATTATTACCCATGATAAGCAGTATTTCATTTTGCAAGGATTCTCATTTGAACCTAATGTCAGTTGTAAGTTACTACTCAATGTGACTAAGAAACCTTCTAGTGATTTAGCCCACATTTCTCCTTCACTACATTCTGCTCCTATTCAGACAGGCTGTTGCTATTTATGGTGAGTAAGAAAGGGGTTCTTTAGCTTGATTAATAGGTCTTGATATCTGTTGTTTTTTAAAACCAGTTAATAGATGAAGTGGCCAAAAATAAACCTTATAATAAAGTAAATAGTATATGGTAGGTCTGGGGTTTTAGGATGAATGAAATTGATTTATGACATGAAATTTTTTTGCAATTACTTCATAATAACAGATGACAAAATTATAGCCTCATTTTTCTGGTCCTTCCCTTCACCATTTTTCACAAAGAAGAAATGAAAGGTGTTTTGCAATATTTCACAAGCAGCACACTGCTGTTTGAAGGTGGTGATTTTGAGATTGTACTTTATATTGATTATAGTAATAGATTAATAGAGGAAGTTCATCTGACTCATAATATTGAAAACTTCACCTTGTAGTATCCATAGGTAATAGAATTGCAGGATCATAAAAATGCTCCTTGAGACTTTTGGATGTCATCTAGTCCAACCTCCCACCTGAAGGAGACTAACAGCCAACAACAGATCAAATAAGCCACGGTTTTGTCAAGATGAGTCTTTATAACTTTCAACGATGGAGAGCCCACAGCCTCTCTGAGTTACCTGGTCCAGCACTGCACTATCCCTAATATGATGCTGTCCACAAATTTTCTGGGAATGCCTTCTGCCTCATGACCCAGGTCATTAATGAAGATATTAAACAATACAGGCTCTATCATGGGGTGATACAGCTCTAGGGTGCTCCCACTTGCAACTGGCTGCCAACCAGTTAAGTCATTACTGAGCCAGCAATAACCCTTTGAGCCTAGTGGGCCAGCTACATTTCAACCTACCAACAATCCATTCCTCCAGCCTCTACTTTCTCAGTTTCCAAATGAGAATGCTGTCAAAAGACGGTGTCAAAAGCCTGACTAAAGTTATGTTACATTTACTGTCCTCCTGCCTATGAAACTGGTCACAGAAGACTATCAGGCTGGTCAACTATGGTCTTTGTAAAGCCTTGCTGATTGTCCTTTGCATGTCTGAAAAAGACTTACAAGGGAGAGTACGCTGTGATCCTCCTGTGGTCTGACTGACAATTCACAGCCTCCAGGTGCTTGATTCCTGCTTTTGTTGCCTGTTGTTGTCTTAATTAAGTGTGTTCAAAGTTATTTTTCTAAATAGAAGTCTGAGGACAATGGCATTTTTGAAGCAGATTATGGTGAGATTAACAAAAGATGTTGAATAAGACAGTGTATAAGGGAAAGGAAGATGATTTGCAGGAAGCATTTGAGATTCATCTGCAAGAGAACAAGCAACAGGCACAAAGATCCTAGTCTCTTAACATAATGGCATCTTACCAAAGTCTAATGAGCTTGCCATTGACTGCAGTCTGTATTTATTGACTACTCTAGTAGTTACCATTTCTCACTATAGCCTTGCAAGATTGTCAAACAGAATTAATAAAATCTATCTCTTAATTTTAAGAGTCTTCCAAGTTCAGGCTCACAACTAGACAGAGAAAACTTCTGAAGTTACAGAAAGACCCTAAGACATTTATGTTGTGGTTGTTTTTCAGAGTAAGATAAAGAAAGATAAAGAGAAATAAAAATATATGTAATTTCAGGGAATTTGTCATACATTAAACTTCATTATTGACTTCAGTTGTTTATAATAATAAACAACTATAATCTCCTTGTTACTTTGCAGGGATTTTTTCTTCTATGGTCCTCTAACTTCACCAGAATGATGGAATCACTTTTACATTGTAGACTTCTGACCCATGATAACTGCATTGCACCCACAAAAATATTGGAACAAAATCTTGAAGAAAATGAAGGGAAATTTTATGAAAACTTTTTGTCTTAAATACTAGTTTCAGACATTTTGCATTCTTTAAGCAGTGAACTTACTGAAAATCATCCTGAGAGGGTTGTAAAGCATAACAGCAATTTTATAGAAGGCAGTTATGAAAAGAAGCTATCTCAGGTTAGAAAACCAGTAGAACTGAAAAAAAAAAGACAAAACCAGAGTGCTTTCTCACTAGCAAAACTGCAAACTTTTATGAGGTTGTTAAAATAGAAGAATATCCCTTCATAGTTAAAAAATATTTAACAAACACTTGGCTGCTTAAAAATGATCAAAGGAAAGCATCTTCAAGCATTTCTCACATCAAATTCATGCCTGTCTAGAATTTATTTATAACAAAAAGAATTTCTAGGCCACAGAGATTCATTTCTCCTAATCACAGATACTATAAAAAATCTTTAAGGATTTTTGCTATTTAAATTAAAAACACTGAAATCATGCCAACTGAGAAAAAATGCTTGAGAGTGCAAATACTGACTCCTACATTCATTTTAATATTTAGAAATCACTCAAAGGGTAACAAGATTTTGAAAAGAAATCTTTGACCACCTTACAGCAATTTATTCTGAAGCTCTGCTGTACAAAGTAGCTGAGTCATTGTTTTTTAGTGTGTCAGTCCACAGACTAGAAAAAAATCAATACTCTTCTTAACACCACTAAAAAATTCGAATTACCATGTAGAAAGCTGTCAGGTAATTAAATCTTGATACACACAAACAGAAGAGAATACTAAGTACAACTATTGAAGATAGGTTTAATTTAAAAAAAAAATTTGAAATCTCTAATCAGCAAACAAAGCCAAAAGGAAGACGGCAAAGACAACATAAAATATTTCATATGAACCTTGAAGATTTTCTATAGCTCATATGTGAAGATGAATTATGTCATTGTTAGGTTATTTGTTCACAGTCCATAGTCATATCTAACAATAGACCGCTTGGGGTTGAAGACGTGTTTGTACCTAATAATGTAATTCTTTCTCATTGTAATAAGCAAAAAGTGAAAAACAACAGAATTTTTAAAATTTCCAATCCCTCTATCATCTAAGTCTCTCCTAAATTTTTATTTGCTGATTAAGAAAGACGTAATTTGGAGGGATCAGCAAAATAGAAACTTTTTCAACATATTAATAGATGTTTGCCTACAATGCTTTACAAACAAACAAAAGTTTTTCTGAAAAACTATTTCTAATTTCCTCCAGAACACCACAACTGCTGAAGATCCTGAAAATTAACTGAACTTCGAGGCATTTCTAAATCAAGAGTAGAGTCACAGTGTGCTCGAAGTGGTTTCTAGAGGCCTTAAAGCCTTCAACTAAAGATGGTACAAACACAAAATTAAAGTGTGCTATTTTGGAGAACAACTTGTGAAAACATATTGTTTGGAGCTAGGAGAACGTGTTACTGTTAATTAAGGGAAGTAAAGAGAGCACCAGGATGTGGTCTCCACCACTAAAAAGAACACTCACAACTAAAGCAGGTATTACAGAAACTAAGTTTATCATGGTTATGAGATTAATTACACAAGCTACACAAATATTTCAGAGAAATGTCTGAAATATAAGATGAAGATTTACAAAGCTAAACTGGAAAAAAAAATCAAACCCAAAAACATTTCAGGAAATAATTCCAAAGATGAAAAGCAGGGAACAGGTGTTCTAGAAATGGCAAGGTATTTATATAAACTGTCCTTTAGCCCAAATTTTCCACCATTTGTCTTTATTGTGCCAGTTAAGGTAAAATGCGATTACATCTCACACTCTCCCAAAGGCTTTCCCATATCTCTGAATTAAAATTAGGGTACCTGGAATACCCCAAAGTTCTCCAGGCTCGCAGAGCTAGGAGAAGATTAGTTTACACTGACAGAGGAATTTAAGACTTGTCAGAGGACCCAAAGCAGTCAGCTCAACAGAGTATGCTTCTGTGAAGACATAAAAGAAAAAGAACTTTTACGCATGAAGTTATGCCAGAAATGCCATGGGAGGCAATGGAAGAAAGCTTAATGGAATATGGTCCAAGTGTGACCAGAAACAACAGCTGTTTTTCTCTGCATGTAGTAGTGAACATGCAGCTTAGAAGAGCTCAATCAACTAAAAGATACATCTTTTTGTCTTAAGATTTTCTCATGAACAACCAACCATAAAGGAAAACAGAATATTAGGATTGTTTCTGCAAAGAAATACAATGGAAAAAAGTTATGCTACTACATAGGCACATCTTGAGTACCGTTCTCCTCACTTCAAAAAACATACAGAAGAGCAAGAAAAGGTTCAGAGGACAGCAAGGGTGACTAAATTAGTCAAGCAACTATGAAAAGCTTTAAACAACCTAAGACACTTCAGCCCAAAAAAAAAGACAACTGAGGGGAATATGTCTGGCACAAAGATAATAGGGAATGATTGTTCTCTGATTCTTCTGATACAAGATAGAAGAACATTAAATTAAACTAACAGATACAAGGTTCAAAAAAATTAAAAGTCACACAATACATAGTTCAGCTGTAGAAGTCTTTGTTACAGGAAATTTTGGGAGTTAAAATTTTATACAGGTTCAAAAATCCCTTTAGGTTCTAGTAAAATAAAGTAAAAAAGTTCAAGGACTTAAAAAAGTTCTTAAGTCAAAAATCACTGGATACTGGTAGTGTAGTAATTGGCACTGGCCTCCATTCCATCCCTCTTTGTGATTTAGGAAGTTTGGCTGCATTACTTCCTAATTCTAGAATTTGACATTTTTCAAAACCTTTTTGTTCTGTTTCAAAAAATGTTGTGAGCTGAGGTTCACAAAACCTGTATGCATAACTTAACTAACTTCAGTGGACTTATACTATTTGATTCTAGCTGCCATTTCAGTCACAAATGTCACATGCTGTAAGAAATCTTAACTTGCATTTCCTATCACTTTTGACAAATCCTAAGAAACTTCTGAGTCAAAATTAAGCTTCAAACTATCCTCCAGTTTCATGCTACTTTGTTAATGACATCAGTATTATATTTTGGTTTATACTGCTCAGCTAGATTCCAGAGGTCACAGGACCAGTCTCCTATCTAGAAAATCTCACCTGCTGTTCCAAGTTCATTAACTTTTATTTTGTAATATATCAAAATGAGGACAATGCCAGATCTGCAAACTTCTGTAATCACCTGGTTCTTCCACCTTCCTATTTCAGTTTTGAAGAAAAAAACCAAATTAAACCAGCATTATGGGTCCCTCACTGCAAGAAAGACATTGAGGTGCTGGAGTATGTCCAAAGAGCAGCGAAGCTGGTGAAGGGTCTAGAGAGCAAGTCTTATGAGGAGCAGCTGAGGGAACTGGGGTTGTTTAGCCTGGAGAAAAGGAGGCTGAGGGGAAACTTTATTGTTCTCTACAACCACCTGACAGGAGGTTGTGGTGAGGTGGGTGTCGGTCTCTTTTCCCAAGTAGCAAGTGACAGGACAAGAGGAAACAGCCTCCAGTTGCACCAGGGGAGGTTTAGACTGGACATTTCTTCTGAAATCCTCTGAAAGTATTGTAAAGTATTGGAACAGGCTGCCCAGGGAAGTGGTTGAATTACCATCCCTGGAGGTATTTAAAAGATGTGTAGACGTGGGCCGTAGGGACATGGCTTAGTGGGCATGATAGTGTTGGGTTGGGCTTGATGATCTTAAAGGTCTTTTCCAACCTATATGATTCTACGATTCTATGAAAGAAGCCCTTAATAATTAACAGATTCCAACACCAACTGATGTTTTTCATCATTCATTATGATCAGTGTGGCTGGGGAGCAACGTTGCTGAAAGGGACCTGGTGGACAACAAGCTGAACATGAGTCAGCTGTGCGCTGCTGCAGCAACAAAGGCAAGTCATATACTGGACTGCATCCACGGGAGCATTACTAGCAGAGATAGAGATGTGATCATCTCACTCTACTCAGCATTTGTCAGGCCACACCTGGAGTACTGTGTCCAGTTCTGGTCCCCACAGTTCAAAAAAGATGCAGACAGACTGGAGAGGGTCCAAAGGAGGGCCAGGAAGATGGTCAAAGGGCTGGAGAACCTGCCCTATGAGGAAAGACTGAAGCAGTTACGTCTCTTCTTCCTGAAGAAGAGAAGGCTCCGGGGGACCTCATCACAGTATTCTAGTACTTAAAAGGCAGCTACAAAGGAGATGGAGGCTCTCTCTTCACAAGGAGGCACATGGAGAGGACAAAGGGAAACGGGTACAAGTTGCAATGGGAGGGGTTTCATCTTGACAGAAGAAAGAATTTTTTTACAATGAGAACAATTATTCACTGGAACAACCTCCCCAGGGACATGGTGAAGTCCCCATTGCTGGAGATTTTCAAGATGTGATTAGAGAGGGTGGCAGATAATTTCATTTTCTCACAAAAGGCTGGACTGGATAATCTTTTGAGGTCCCTTCCCACCTGGGATGTTCTGTGACTCGATGAACCAGCATCAGAAAATATTTTATTAGACTTCCAGACTTGAATTAATTGCCATTATCTTTTTTTCTTTTTTGAATTGAAAAGGAGTTAAAAACACGTGTTCCACAGCAAAAAACAATGGGTTCTGTGCTTCATGATACAAATTTCTATGTAAACTCTTACAGATTATTTCTAACATTAGACTGAATTTGGAAAATAATAACAGAGTATAAAAATTAATAAGAATTCAAAAGTAAAAGCAAACTCAAAGGAACCTAATGTGCTTATCAAGCAATTAGTATAATGAGAATTAATCCTGCAATGTGTTAAGCAACCCAAGAAACAAGACTGTTGAAAAAAAAACAAATTTCAAACCTTGTAAATATTCTTTTCAAAATAAATGATTATGTATTTTGCAATTCACATGTTTTGCTTATTACCTAACATAAATCCTTTACTGTCCGATGATGTATGTAAATGAAGGCAAACAATTCTATCAAAACGTTCCATGGTTGTAATTTTTAAACATGTTAATTAGAATTGAATTGCAACCAGTCTAAGTAAAAATGTCTCCATTGTTTCAAGGAATTAAAAAATGAGCTTCCAGACTTGACTGAACTCCAATTTTAATCAGTAGGCCTGTTTCAGCATTGTGTCTAATGTTAAACATGATAGTGAGCAGCTTGAGCTTGACATGGATACAGCAAGTTTCCCTGTTTTCTGTGAATAAATTATAACGTTAGGCATAAGGTCAGTACAAACATTAATTCTAAAGTGAGAGCTAAGTTGCAAGCAATACATCACCATCCATATTATTTTGGGGTTTTTTGGGTGTGTAATTCTGGTCTTCAAATTTTGATTAGATTAGGAAATATTTAATAAGAATGGGGTCCATAATAAGATAATCAGCCCAGTCTCGTTGAACTCAAGCATGGTATCTGAAATCTTGACTGAACTCCACTTGTATCTGTCACCTACTAAAACTAAGTAAGAAATTGTTGAGTGCTCATGTCTAAAAGAAAAATGTTATTTATCTTCATTATCTCTGACATCTACTATGGAAAAATAAGTCAATGCATGTAAAAAGATAGTGAACTGCTCCATGAGTCATAGATTGTGTGCTTATGTAGCATATCTTGATGTATGACCTATTTTGTGATCCATGCCTTGACCCTTAACAACTAGAGCTGTTGCTGGAAAGAGAAAGATCTCAGGAATTGATTTGAGACATGTCAATTGCTTTAATAAAATGTAATAAAATTTAAGGGAAGTTTCAGTATTCTTACTAATAACATGGCCAGTGTTTAACTTTTATAAAATTTCTTTTGCTGTGTTGCTGACTTTCTCCTTACTATCCCATCGTGTGAGCCCATGTGGAATTTGAAACCTAACAGAAATAATTTTCTTTTAAATTTACATTGTTTTACTTTTGTTCTGCTATCACTTTCATATGTTTCCTCTCATTTTATCCACACTATTCACAAGCTCCCATTTTCTCTGTCTCAACTTTCTATGACTGTTTTTATTCATGTCATAATAGCATGCTTTCTGAGTTTCTGCTAGATGATTGCAGGAACCAGGAAAGAATTTCCCACTTCCCAAAGAAACCTTACCCATTTCATTAATGGGTAAAGGGATTTTCCTCTATAGTCAGAATAGCAGAAGTGGATAATTTTCCTTCCTTGTCATTTGCCAACCACATATATGCAAATGTATAATATGGAGAACTTCTTCCTGATGTAAAAAATACTGTGTTTCTCAGAGTGGTAGTGATGTGCGTGTTTATAAGGATAATGATTACTGGGAAGCATATAACTCTTAGAATAGAATAGGGTAAAATTCTCAAATATCTTCTGCAGGAAAACACTTCACAGCAATTATAAACAAATTTAGTTTCAAAAAGATTGCAAAGCAAAAATTGCTAAACTGTGCTTCTCTAGTTAGGAGTAAAAATTTGGGGGGCTTAATAATAGGTAGTTTCACTAAATAATAATAGTTTTTACTTTCCAGAGAATATTTTCTGTATAAGAAGAAGCAATTTTTTTGCTTCTCAAAATCTGCCATGTCAAATTGCCATCTCAAACTACCTCTGATTTTAATTTTATAGTTTTATTTACATCACTGATATAAAATATTATTTTATATGTGACATGCCATTAAGTTTTTATGATATATAACCATATTTGTACCACAAGTAGAATTCTTTTAATTGCTTGAATGAATAAATTTTTCATATTGCTTAGTTTCAGAATTAGTTTCAGGTCTTTATGAAGATATATATTGTTTCCTAACCTAGAAAAATACATGAGATTTATTCCAGGCTCATTTCATAGTGCATTCATTACCGCTTATGCAGTGGATGTGGAGTTCAAGATAATCATGCCTCCTTTTTTGCTGCACTTGTGCTTTTGCAGGATTCACACTCAGACAAAGGTAGTTCAATAACTCTTCTTTACCAGTTTTTTTCATTGATACGCAGAATCCACACAGATGAAGGTTATTCAGAAGTTGTAATGCATCAGGCAGAGTTCATTGTATTCCGTGAGAATGTTTCCATCAACTTAATTAGGTTTTGGGTCAAGTTTTATTTACTTGTCATTGTGATACAGACACCTGCAAATACCTTATGTCAGAAGAGCACTGACGATTAATTTTGTCCACTACTAACTAGTCTTTGATGAGTGTGGCACAGTACTCTAGCAGCTAAGAGTGAAAGAGGTATTTGTTTCACACAAAACTAGTGAAGCAAAATAAACACCCTATGTCTACAACCAGATTGTTAACTTTGTAAAGCATGATGCTACCAGGAAATACATAAGTAAATAAATAAATAAATACAGGCAGAAAATCAAAGACAGGATTTTTTTTTATTGTTTTGATGAGATGCAGAACTATGCTTCTAAGAATTTTTTGAGAAAACTAATGAAATAAAAATTGGCAGCCAGTGTTGCCCCTTGCTGTTTTGCATCAGCCATGTCAAAATGCAATGAGACCTTGTCTAACATGGATTTTGCCACCTTTTCTAAAATGCCAGCATCTTTTGCTGTGCTTTGTGGTAATTTGCCTGCAAACTGTTGTCCCTTCCATCAGCCAAATTTCTGTATTTGCCAATGTACAGTCATGTGTTCACTTTTTAATGGAAAAAGATGTTTGCAATTGATGCAAGCTGACAAAGACGTCAGATTGCATGGGGCAGCTGCATTTTCACACAACAGCTTTGTGAGCTTTGAATCTGCAAAATTGCTCTTTGTGATTCCTTTTTACAAACAATTCCTTTTTAAACACAAACTCAAAGCAGAACAAGCTGAGGGAAACAACGTCTCCAGGCAGACAAGACTTTATAGTGTTTATCAGTGCAAATCTCATGAGAGATCATATTACATTCTAATGGTGGTTCCAATTACGCTACTCTCATCATCAGTTTTTGCAGAGGCGATAAAATAAATTAACAGCTACAGTCATGTTTTAACTGCCCTCCTTGCTTCCTTTTCATTTTCCTTGAATCCCAAATATACATTGACATATGAGTATTTGTGTCTCACACTTTTGTTTGGTACATCTTTGACAAAAAAAAAGAATCTTAGCTTCTCTACAAACAAATGTTTTGAACAGGAAGATCTATGTCAGTTAGCACAAATTTCCAGTCAACAGATTTAACTTTTCAGTGTGGTCTTATCTGTGCCTGGAGCATAATAAAATCAAATTATTTCACTTCTGTTTTTTAGATACCTCCTCTCAAAAAGCTGCAGGCATGAAGTTTCTAGAGCATAATCAGTTCGTAACACCCAGCTGTGAAAGTTGTTTATACCACAAGTACACAGACAGGTCCTTACCAGGCATCTTGAACACCCAGTACAGTTTGACAACTGAAGTCCAGCTACCCTGAGATTGTTGTCCACAGATTCTGAAGCATTTTGGTGAGTTCAATACCCTAAACCAATCTTTGCACTTATTTTGCTCTGTGTGAACTCCCTAGGGATGTTAACACTCCAGGGACTGTTGATCAGCCTATTGAGCATAGTGCTGTATGCAAAAGGGAGAAAATACAAATAAAAACAAATTGAATAAGATATCTATCAAAAAAAACCTTGAAATGTTACATTCATTTGTTCTTGATAAATATTCAGGTTCACACTTGCTTTTTTTCTTGGGGAGGAGAAATAGAAAGATGTTGCTACCTTTTTGTTCAGCCATGTCAATGAAATATAGGAAGAGCTTGCTAGAGTATTTTCTTGGCATACATTTCACGAGTAAAATTTTTAATTAGTTCCAGCTGCACATTTCTTACCAAGTAAGGCAGGAAAGATAGAATCTTGGATAACAGGCCATAAGAAGATATTTTGAATACTTAAACACAGCTGATATTCAACATACAGTATGCTTTGAAACAATAAATATGAAGTCCTCTAACTCTGTGCTGTTCTTATGCAATGACTTTCAAAGCAGAACTTGCACTTTAAATAATAAGGTTCATGTGCATAAATCTTGAATTTCTTTGAAATGTGCCTCTAAGGAACCATTGGCCTTTTCCATGTAGCTCTGCAACTGTAAAAGACTAGAGTCTGCCTCAGGGCCTCTCTGAATAAACAGCTTTTATTCAGCCTCAGGGACTACGGAATGGAATAGGTGTTTTACTGAAATGCAAACAGCAGTGGCCCAGTTGGCTTTACTTCAGTTTGCAAACACTAATTTATTTGAACCGATTGGCGTTGGGAGTCTTGATTTCCCCTATGTGGTTCACTTAATATGTTTTTCCATTAAGCTTCTTATGATGGGAGCATTTGACCTGTTTCCTCCAAGAGGATAAACACGGCCTGATTAATCAGAACACAGATATCACCAGGGTTCTTTGCTCACTCAGCAGCTGAGATGCGTGCACTGCTCCATGCCTTTTCCCCTTCTCTGTTCAAGCCTTTCCACATCTATATGTACTGGACTGCATTACAATTGTACCCTTACCCAGCAAGGTACCTCAGCCCCAGTGAAGTCACATGTAAGAGGAGAATTCATATGTTTTTTCCATTGTAATTATTTACTAAAGTTTTCCTATCTACCCTCATTATTATGAAGACTGCCATTAAGCCACACAAACTGCACCCTATGAAGATATTTTCACTTTTTGTATTTTTACTTTTACTTACATTAACATTGCAGTTTTCATGTCTGCTATGAACTTAATGAAAGTCAATGTTCTGTATTTTACTATCTCTGGTCTGGTGAGTGAACCGTGCTGTGTTAATTTTTATTTTGTGAGATAAATAGTAATGGAGAACTGATCAGTTCACAACCTTTTTCTCATTATTATTATAATACACCTTATAGTCTCACACTGAAACAAGGGGGGTTTCTTCTGTCTGTTCTGCAATCTGAGGAACAACCCTTTTTTCCTTACCAAAAAGATGAATGTCCAGAAAAGGCTGGGCCACATTTCAGGAGATTAAGCAAAGATTCTGAATTAATGTGTTAAATCTCTTGAAAACATTATATTCTCTTCCCTTATACAAAAAGTGAAATCACAATAAATGGACTGGAATACACTAGATTTTCTCTTAGAAAGCTCTAGTTTTTAACTGACCCTGAAAATACAAGCAGTTCCTTTCCTTCCTATCTTCCTAAAACAGAGTGTGTGAAAATGCATACAGTGTGTTATATTTTGAGTCAAGTCTTTGTCAATTCAAGATTTTTGGCTTGTATGAATGGACAAGAAGAAGACTAAAGTGCAGAATGCAGGCTGTTTGGCTCTTTAGTACACTCAGTTTATGTCTCATACTGGTGACCAACATATAAAATTCTCCAATTGCTTGAGTTATTTTTGGAAAGGAGAACCTCACACTCAAAGCAGTTTTGCAAGTTCACAATGAGGGATGGCATATGTGCATTAGAAATTTCTGCACAACCATGGAGGTTTCATCAGAGCTTCCTTTCATTCTCTCCGAAGCACAATCTTCCAAGTAAACTTCCAGAATTAACTACTCTGTGCTAACAACTGAGTTTCCCAACTCACTATAAACAGGAAAGAGGATCCATTGAAAGCTTTCACGTAATTTTAACCACTTCACAAGAACAAATGAACTGGAAAGTTTTACAGAATAACAGAGGCGAAAGTGGCATTTTCACTTCTACTGCTGATACAATTGTAGCTTTGTTAGCACCCGGAACGGATGTTCTCAACACTCTCGCTTGTGTTATGCAACTTCTTTGACAAGAGAATTTCAACCTCTGCAGGTTGATGGTATAGTACAGGTGTACATCAAGTACAGTGAAAAAAATCAAAAGACATATATGCAGTGGCAAACTGAGTTTTAGATACTACCTTTATGATTAAACTAGCCTCAGTTTGGCATCCACAGAAGATATGCCATGTGGACTTCAAGTACCTTTTCTTGAAGAGGGCAGCACTTTATTTTACCCAAATGGGGGTTATCTCTCTCTAAGAGAAAAAAAAAAAAAAAAGAAAGGAAGAAAAGAGAGACAAGCATGACTATAATTCTGGAATTACAAGTGACTGGCATAAATCAAAAACTATGTACAAACTGTAAGGTATGCAATGGCTCTAATTGTGTTAGAAGGTCTTATACACACACAAATTGTCAAGATAATCTGTTTGAAAACATATTTCTGTATACCAGGCTGTGAAACAGTTAATTTAAAAAAAAAAAGAAAAAAAGGACAAAATAATTGGGAATTTTTAGCCTACCACCTCGTAGCCACTACTGAATCAGTGTGTAATCTTCAGAGTAAGCATGCATTAGAGCATAAAAAAAATGGAAGACTACAGCCTAATGCTTTTGTAGATGTGTTGTTTGGATCCAGATTTTTTTAAGTCTTACAATACACTTTAATTTAAATATTTCAGTGAAAATTAGGCACAACCAAAAATTTGAGAATCTGGGCCTTAATACCTAAAATATTTTTTTCTCTCCTTTTTTCCCTTCTTTCTTTTGGGGACATAGACCTAAAATTAAAACCCTTCTGCCATACAAGGTCATGAAGAGGCCATCAAACTGTGAATTTAATACAGTTCAGCTGTTCACAGATAATAAGATAATGGAATAGGCAGAGTGAGCATATGCCCTTGCAAGGAGTGCAAAGTAAATGTGCAGAGAAGTCTTCATATGCTATACCCAAGACTTATATGTGTGTGTGTGAGAGAGAGAGAAGAAGGGAAATATGCCAAAGAGGGCTAGCTTAATCTTTCCCTTCATAACATAAATCATTAACACCAGGTAATTCAGTGACTCAGTTCCTGCTTTATATGCTGTAGAATTATAAAATCACCTTTTTTTTTTTTTTTTCCCCCTCAAAATTACCAGTTTTCAATGCCAGCTTCCTTAGGATAAATGCTTGGGAGACGATTTACTTGCAGAGCAAATAGTATGGCCAAATATCAAGGTTAGTTTTTCAGCTTAATTTAATTGCACTCCAGGATTTGAATTTGTCTTTAAATTGCTGATGCTGCTGTAGTAGATATGGGGGGAAAGAAAAGGAGTTCGTTGCACTGTTAGGTGTGTACAGCTTCAAAAGACATATTAAACCAAGATTCATTTACCTCTACCTGCTGTTCAGACAGAATTTGAAGAGACTGCATCTCTTCTTAATAAACTCAGAAAACACTCCTAGTGGTCTGATTTCTTTCAGATTTCTGTTGTTTAAAGCTAAAAAAATCTTCTTACAACTGAGTTCATTTGTAGACATACACAATTTAATCTATTGCTTTCAGAGTATTTTAGTATATCTATGATATATGACACAAGCCACTAATATACAGAATAGCTCTTCTGTGTAAGGCCCATCATCAGAAATACTATTTTATTTAAGTCATCATTGAAAACCTCCGAGTGAATATCCTGTGACTTGTTCACTTACCTTGCACAAAGCAGCCTCCTTTCCCATGCCAGAAGAGAGTTCAGTGTGAGCAAAGATGAAATTACTACGGGCATTATCCTTTTTATTTACTTGGATAAAACTGTCCCATGTAGTTACATTAACATGAGTATGTGAAAATGAATATGTTTTTCTCAGGCTCAACTTACGAAAATTTTGCTCATCTTAGTAATAGCTTTTTAGAAGTTAGGAGGCAATACCATATTCTTAATCGCTATGTCACAGCACGGTGGACTAGATATAAGCTGTTTAAGGGGTTGGTTGATTTTGGGAGGACCTTTTTGGATAGATTAGCTGACATCACAATTATGTTGCAATAGATTTTGTAAATGACTCCATTAAAAAACATGTTAGACCCTCTTCCAGTAAACTGTCATGAATAGTATGGTTCACAGTGTTTGTAGCTCTACAGACACATATGACAGTGCTGAAATTAATGTTACGTTTGCTTAGATACCATGATGATTTACAGTGATATTCAACCTAAGATGACCAAAAAAAGAAGTTTCAGGGGTTACTGTGGTGGCATATGAGGGGGAAGAGATATTTTTCTAGAACTAACTGTGCTATTCAGGCTTCCTTCCCTCCCTCCCTCCCCCCACC
>NW_009223775.1:0-5089 GCF_000690835.1 Fulmarus glacialis | reverse complement strand
TGTTTTGCCCATGATGGTAATTGGTAAGTTTTCTCATTGTCTTTATCCTGACCCATTTGCTTTTCCATTGTATTTTATTTCCCGGTGCTGTTGAGGTGGGGGAGTGAGAGAGCAGATGGGTGGACATCTAGAAGCAGGACAAGTTCAACCCACCACCAGTACTTTTATATACTGCAGAGCAGGTACCATCTGTAATGTGTACACTGTCCCAATCCCCTAGTTGTCCTGCTGGAAAATACTTGACTCCCTATCTGCCTGCACATCTAGGATGTCTTTCCAAAGTAAATGCAACTATGTGAAGTAGAGGATGTGTATCTATAACTCCTTCCAGATGTGCAGATAAAAATTGTAAATTGCAAACACAGGAGGCAACCCTCAGGGCACCTGGTGCGGTATACTCTGCAAAGTGGACATGCCCGTTGAGATCCATCATTACTCTTTTGACGTTCTTATTTACCTAAACTAGGAAAGATATGTTTCTCTTCACTATTGTGATGTTTAATCTCAAAAAGGGGAACAACATAAAATTACTCTTTCTCATTACAGAGGTGCTAGAAGGAATAACTGCAAGAATGAAAGCTTTTTTACAGGAAGAAGTCTTTGTTCACTGTCTCTTCTAATACAGAATTTTGAAGCATAAAGTGAAATAATAAGGAGGCAGGTTCAGAAAAAAACAAAGAAAAGTGATCCATCACATAAAGTGTGAGGCTGTGAAACAGCTTGAGGTATTACCATAGGCTTACGATCCTGTAATACACCATAGGATACTGTGAACGCAAAAGTTTGCATATATTCAGAAATCTACTGGATAAATTAACAAAAGACAACTCTCTTAGGGACTATTAAATGCAAGCATACAACCTCTGACCTGGAAAATGTTTGAAAGTCAACCTATTAGGGACTGAGAAAGCATTCTGGGAAAGAATCTAGCATGGTTTTTCGTTACTCTATAGTTGCCTTGGCATTTTTCCAAGGCCACTGCCAGACAATGGATGAGCATACTCAGCTAAGCAGATGTTCTGACCTAATTTAGCTCCTCTTATGTTTCTCCCCTTATTATACCACAGAAAGTTCTCCATGTATCACCTTCATGTAAATTTTTTTGCAATAAAATATTAAAATTAAAAAATTTAATATTTTATTCAAATTGCCACACAATTGAACATAAAGAGATATGAGTTTAGCAGTAGGAAGACATCACCAATGTTTTTTATAACCATGCTAGCATGATGTGTTGCATAATTCAGTAAGCTCTTCTAAAAAGTGAAGTAAGAACAAAGAGTCACAAAGTCCTCTTCTGACAAATACTTTAGCCACTAAGAGGAAGAGGTGTATGTTCTTTCTTTCTCTCCTTCATCCTGTTTCTTGATGTGGATGAGTGATATTTAAATATTCCATATGAAGTTGGTAATTTTGAAAAGGAAAAGAGATTCCTTCCAAGAACACCAAGTATTTTGTGATTTGGAGACGATTCTTCAGTTATTTACCATGATCTCCAGCAAGATCTGCTTGCTGCAGAAGTGTCTGTGTTTGTATGTGTTGTGTATGTGTATGTGTATGTGTATGCGTATGCGTATGCATATGTGTATGTGTATGTGTGTGTGTGTGTGTATGTGTAGAAGAGGGAGTGAACCCTCAGCTAATAAATTATTTTCTACTTTCTTCTTTCAGTAGTTTTCACCTAGTTTCTGTCACCTCAGTTAATGCTTTTACCTCTACAGAAATCATCTGATTATTCTTGATTATAATTGATCAAAAATCATATCTCAATGAGACTGATTATATATTACATTCAGATGTAGTGACATTGCTTTATGTATGTACCAGCAGTTGTAACTGACATCTTATGTTACAATTATGCTATTTCTAGCACTTTTTTGAAATAGCTGAGAGAGGGTGTTAACAGCTATTGTTGAAGAAGGGTTGGGGAGGATGTAATTTATTTCCTCTTTGCTAATGATTTGATACTCATTTACACATAAGAACTTGTACAATAGATTATAAGAACACACATCTCATATTGCAATCTATTTTTTATTCTTGGTTTGTTTTGCAGATTGTTTTTTTTTTCTCCCTACATTTCCAGGAAAACACTGTTCATTGCTTGCTTAAGTGCATTCTGAATAAGTACTTTTTACTTGTATGCTCTTGTAATTTTGTATTTGTACCTTGGTCACAAATAATTTCCTTTTAGCTATAGTTACAAAACAATTTTCTTTAAATACTTATTTCACTAACCATCAAAAACTACATTTTAAACAATTCATCTTTCAATACTCAGTCATCACAAAATGGATATAAATTTGGCTTCAACTCTTACTTATATAGTTGTCCTGGTTTCGGCTGCGACAGAGTTAATTTTCTTCCTAGTAGCTGGTATAGTGCTGTGTTTTGGATTTAGCACGACAATAATGTCAATAACACACTGATGTTTTAGTTGCTGCTAAGTAGTGTTTACACTAATCAAGGACTTTTCAGCTTCCCATGTTCTGCCAGGTGCACAAGAAACTGGGAGGGAACATAGCCAGGACAGCTAACCCAACTGACCAACAGGGTATTCTGTAACATATGACGTCATGCTCAGCATATAGAGCTGGGGGAAGAAGAAGGAAGGGGGGATGTTTGGAGTGATGGTGTTGGTCTTCCCAAGTAACCATTACGCATGATGGAGCCCTGCTTTCCTGGAGATGGCTGAACCCCTGCCTGCCGATGGGAAGTGGCGAATGAATTCCTTGTTTTGCTACGCTTGTGCGCGCGGCTTTTGCTTTACCTATTACACTGTCTTTATCTCAACCCACGAGTTTCCTCACTTTTACTTTTTTTGTTCTCTCCCCCATCGCTCCTGGGGGGAGTGATCTAGCAGCTTTGTGGTGCTTAGTTGCTGGGTGGGGTTAAACCACGACAATAGTTAAAACATAGCAACTCAGCAGTTTTGTGCCATTTGCACATTTACTTGCAAAGTGAATAATAATGAAGAAAGGAAAAGTGAGATTTAAGAGTACTGTACGCACACATAACTTTGGGTAGACTTGTGACTTCTAAACTGCTGATTAAGATTGAAACAGGAGTTGAATTTTCAACAAATTTGTGTTTGATATTAAAAGAAGCTTCAAAAAATACAAAGAAAGTTTAGATTACAATATGTAATTCTATCATTTGTCGTTCAGTGAAATTATTTATAATGTTATGCTCAGGAAAATGAGGGAGTCAAAAAAATGCACAGCAAGCACGTTTCAAAATGAAAGTCAGGTTTCATAGATTTCTAATTGTCATATTGATACACAGTGACTTAATTTCCTCTTTAATGAAAGATAGAGCCTTCATTATTGTATGAAACTTTTTTTGGCAATTTTGTTCTTGACTAAATCAAAACAGCAATTTAAAAAACAGTCTTTATAGCTCTTTCCAAAGTTGCGCATATGAGACCCACACTTCCAATATTATTCCAATAATAATAATGGATGAAGATATTTCTTCAGAATTTAGAAATAAATTCTGTTTTTCCTAGAATATAACCAGATTAGTTTTTCATCTTCTGCTTTACAAAATATGATGGTACCCACATACATCTTAGGAAGCAAATTTTGGAATCTTGCTTTGTTCAATTGGTTCAAACTTTTAACATTAACAGTAAAATGCTGTAGTTCATGACATGGTCCAGAATTTTCTGGAGTGAGTATCTTAGTAAAGAGAGTAGCTTCTTCAACAAGCTTGCAGTCTGAGAAGTATGGATTCAGAGAGATAGAGAGAAAAATACAGTGCAACGATAAAACAACCTACCTCACCATGAGGTATCAGAGTACCAGCAGCCTAAGTGTTGCCAAATTTGCTGTAGGCATCACACCCATAACAATTTTTAAGGAACTAAAAAAAAAGATGATTGTATGGAAGCCTTGTGGATATGTAAAAAGAGCTTCAAAAAAATTGTCGTGAACATGGGCAGTGTATCTTCAGAGGGAGGAAAGGCAAATGAAAAAGAAAAGGTTTTGAAGAGCTTAAGGATGAAAGAAAGATAGAAGAGATTTTTCATTTAAGTTCAAAACGCTTAATAAATTTCTTGTAAAATAATAGCAGATAAGATCTTTTCATTATGTTTCAAACTTAATTTACAAACAAATTGATTTTGTGAAATTTGAAGAAAAATACCTTATTCCTTTAAAATTATTGTCTTTAAGACTTTTAATTACTAAATCCCCAGTAAGATAAATAATGTGAATTCCTTCCACATGAAATACACATTTTTTTTCTTTTTTTTCCTTTAAAAGAATATTGA
Source organism: Fulmarus glacialis (assembly GCF_000690835.1). Taxonomy (NCBI): domain Eukaryota; kingdom Metazoa; phylum Chordata; class Aves; order Procellariiformes; family Procellariidae; genus Fulmarus; species Fulmarus glacialis. The sequence goes on along the minus strand of NW_009223775.1, from coordinate 816 downwards.
GCCCTTATCCCAAAAGATTCTATGACCCACAGTAGGACATAATTAAGCAAGTCCTGAGGTAGTGAAATTAGTAATAGAAACTTGATCAATTTAAGAAAAAAAAAATGCTGCTACAGCTACCTCAAGTAAAATCAAGCTGCAGGCAGGTCAAGAAAAGCTCAGACAAAACAAGCTCAACAAGCCTCAGTCCTGAGGTCTTGTGAACTCAGTGTAAAGCTTACGGAGTGTGTTCTGTTTTCGGCTGGCATAGGGTTAAATTTCTTGCTAGTGCTGTGTTTTGGATTTAGTATGAGAAGAATGTTGATAACACACTGATGTTTACCGTTGGTGCTAAGTACCCTCCTAGTCCAAGGACAGCTCCCATCCCTACTGACTGAGCTAGGTACACAAGATGGGAGGGAACATAATCAGGACAGCCAGCCCAGCTGGCCAACAGGGTATTCCATACCATGTGACGTCATGCTCAGTATATGAATGGCAGTCGTGATTCAGGAAGTAGGGATCGCTACTTGATTATCAGTCAGCGCGGGTGGTGAGCAATTGCATTGTGCATCACTCATTTTGTATATTCTATCATTATTATTATTATTATTTCCCCTTTTCTGTTCTATTAAACTATCTTTATCTCAACCCACAAGGTTTTCTCACTCTTACCCTTCCGATTCTCTCCGCCCCAGGGGGGGGGGGGCAGGGGGAGTGAGCGAGCGGCTGCGTGGGGCTTGGCTGCCTGCCAGATTAAAACATGACAGTCCTTTTTAGCGCCCAATGTGGGGCTCAAAGGATTGATATAACGATAGATCTGACCAAAGTGTGTTA
>NW_009223774.1:0-10546 GCF_000690835.1 Fulmarus glacialis | reverse complement strand
CGTCACCTGAAACAACTGCAGCTCCTTCCTGGGGGAAGAGGAGGGGAGCGCGCAGCCCGTTGCTCCCAGTCACCCTCCTTGCCAAGCAGCTGTATTTACCGAATGTGAGGATCGGGGTTTTTTTTCCTTTTAAAAACCTCTGAGAGCATTTCAGCTCTGGCGCTTCTCCACTGCCAGGGTGCGAAGCACTCCTCCGGCCAGCACTCCCTGAGTACCCCTGCTCTGCTCGTCCCCTCTCCCAGCCGCGGGTACCCCAGGGTGGCTTCTCCCCTTCCCGCGAAGGGCCACCAGCTGCAGCTTCCCCCGGCCGCGCACGGCCAGCCCGCCGCTCGTGGCTGCAGCAGATGTTTCTGCTTTTTTGGGCCAAAGGGAAGTTTATAAGGTTTTTCCTCCCTTTTGGGGAGGAATGCCAAAACAGTCAAGAAATGGGAAATATATAACTTTATTCACGTTTCCAAACCAGGAGGGAAATACTGCAGTTGGATTGCTTGAAAGCACATATGGGGCCAAATTCTGCCATTGAAAAAAAAGAATGGGAATTGCACCTGTGTAACTCAAACATCTCTATCTGCATAAAGGGGGAAAACCTTCTCTCCATTTCAAAAGATAACGTATAATTATTCAAAAACTTCTTCAGGCAAGGATAAAATAACAATTTTTCTTTTAAAATTAATTCCAAGATGGAGTAGCAAACATTTTCCTAAATACATCTGGTACTTTATCTTATCACACTGGGATAATGGTGTCTTAGTTGCCTTCAAAACACATGCAGCCTAAGCTTCTTAGTCAGCCAATTCTTTGTTTAAATTAGACTTTAAAATGAACTATTGCAAGCTTGTTATCAGACCAAAATTTCACTTAGTTTTTGAAAATCTAATTACTTTAAAGTAAATAAATAAAACACCCCAAGAGAAGGGGAAAATATTTCATCTGTTGAATTTTCTGTTTGTAATTTTTCCTGCCTCGATAATGCATAAAGACATTTTCTTGTGGAAATAATCTCAATTTTTAAATATCAAACTTGTAAGGATTATGAACAGCTTGCACATTTAGGTTTCTGCAGGCACCCTGCAGACCTCTGCACTGCTAACTTAGTAGAGAGAAATTCATCTGAGTAATTAATTATTTCAGTGAGCAACTGAGCAGTTCAATTTGAGATTAACTACTATAAGCATTCAGAGAACAATCCTCGAAGGCAAAAGACTGAGCACATCTGCTACACCCTTGATCTACAGGATGGATTTTTTTTGTGTGTGTTATACATGGATGCATCAATAAGCCACTAGGCTCCTGTTCACACTAACCTTAAATATGAACAAGGTGGGTGTAAATTATTTCACTTTCTTTTGTTAAACTCACATAATGAAAGACTTTTTTCACTTATGTCCCCTCACTCTTATTCACCTCTTTCTTCATCTGCCCAGCAAATATTTTGTACCCACTCATATTACCTATTCTCACTTCTCTACATCTGTCACTTACATGCTGTCAAGTTTTTTTGTTCCTCAGTGTCGTGGTTTAACCCCAGTCAACCACAAGCCCCACACAGCCGCTCGCTTACCCTCCTCCCCACCCCAGTGGGATGGGGGAGAGAATTTGGGGGGAGACGGGAGGGAGAAGTAAAACCCATGGGCTGAGATAAAGACAGTTTAATAAGACAACAAAGAAAGAGAAAATAATAATAATAATGATAAAAGAATATACAAAACAGGCGATGCACAATGCAATTGTTCACCACCTGCTGACCAATGCCTAGCCCCTCCCCGAGCAGCAATCACTGCCCCCCCCAGCCAACTCCCTCCAGTTTATATACTGAGCATGATGTCATATGGTATGGAATACCCCTTTGGCCAGTTTGGGTCAGCTGTCCTGGCTGTGGCCCCTCTCAGCTTCTTGTGCACCTGGCAGAGATTCGGAAGCTGAAAAGTCCTTGGCTGAGCAGTAAACACTGCTCAGTAATGACTAAACCACCAGTGTGTTGTCAACATGATTCTCATACTACATCCAAAACACAGCACTATACCAGCTACCAGGAAGAAAATTAACTCTATCCCAGCTGAAACCAGGACACTCAGGAACTGCCCCACTCCTTTCCCACTAATTCTATTTTTTCCCAGGGAATTTCCTTCCTGTTCAGCTTTTATTCTCCTTTACCCCTCTTCATTATCATAATATAAACTGTACTAATTTATAGCTGTCCCAGGAGCGGCATCCTGTCGAACAGCTAATGAATGCAGGAATGGCTCTCTCTGTGATGAAGGGAAAGTCCTGCCCCCTTAGAAAACAAAGCAGAAGAGAGACTGTGGCATGAGTAGCCTTATGGTATCCTGCAAATACACATGGAAAGCACTGCTCTCTTCAGCAAACCTGGTTTCACCTTCAGCAACAGCTGGTTGAGAGCACACTGTACATGCCAGCCATTTAGCGTTGAAGAACAACCAGTACTGCAAGGCACCGTAAATTTGTGTGCATGGATAACTGCACAGAAGCGAGCTGCAATTGCACGCACAAATTTAAGTGAGCCAGTGAACCTGTGCAAACCAGTATAAACATATTCAACTCACACTTTTGCTGGAGATTCGCAGCAAGTTTCAGTCATGAGAACAGCAGTTTCCTGTGAGCGTGGAAAGGTCTGTTGAAGGTCAAGCTCCTGGTCTGTTAAATTTCTGAGAACTGGAACGCACTCAGTACTCTGTGAAGCCCTGGTGATGTAAGCTTGGAGTGCTTCGCGTCCCTCTGGCAGCGGGGCAGTTATTAGAATACATTACTACATACGTAAATAGTCACAAATTCATGGAAATAAGGTTCTGAAGAGAGATAGGCAAAGCTTTTGTTAAAATAAGAAGTAAAGACTTAACATTACATCGTAGATTTAAAAGTGAATCAAAAAGAAGCAAATCCCAATTTGGTGAACTTACACAACCATTCACTGAAGGTACAAATTTCAAGAAAGTGATCAGGCTGAGCACCAAAAAAGTGTGTGGTACCAAACTGGTGTTGCTTATAAACTAAAGAGGCTAAAATATAAACTGCATCCTGACAGGCTCCTCTATATTTGCCCTCCACACCCTGACATGCAACTTGGACCTCTTCCATTTGTGCTTTTGTCTTTGAAGGAACTCAGAGCACTATAGCAATCATACTGGGGGCCGGAAGGGCAACACAGAGATGCAGCAGCAAGTGCAGGCTACAAAAGGATGGGTGCTGGATCTGAAAGGATGGAAGATGATCTGAAATATAGTCAGGGGCAATCTGCTTTGCCTTGGAAGAGGTGGTGCCCCAACAGTCTTTCTGTCTCCTTCTTCTATGTTGAAAATCTCAGAGGACATGATTCAGAGGACAAAACTCAACTTTCTTTTTCCACATATGTGACCACCTGCAGTGGACCCCATGTCCAGTTCAGCACAATTATCTCTCTTGTACACTTATCTCTGTGTCGTTAGGTTAAGATACAACTTTGCTACGCTTACACACTGCGGTTTGGCATTTGGCTCTCAAGAACCTGACATGTCTCCAATTCCAGTATGTGCCTAATCCTACCAAAGGAAAAGATGCACAGCCAACTAACCATTCAAAAGAAGCACATAAACCTCATACAGATTCTTCAACACATGCTGTGTGGGATGAGAAGCGAAGCTAAGGGTGCCAAGGCACATTGCAGTCAGTCATCTATTTCAAGAACCTGTTTTTTCTCTTTTTCTCATTTTCTTAAATGTGTGAAATCTCTGCAAAACCTGGGAAGGTACCTAACCATATCGGTAGATTCAGAAAGTAGTCCCAGGGAAGCCAAATTATTTTATTTTGCAAATTGGTCTCTTTACCTTTAGTTAATTACGAATTAACTGAAGGTTTTTTTGTGTCAGGTTTGCTCTTCAAGTAAATTTGGGTACTCTGGATGTAAATGTATCCTGTCTGTTGTTCTTGAATTATCTGTTACATTCTTAACTTCATACTTTGAGTGCCTGCCAGTTAGGAATAAGAGTCTGTCCAAATTTCATGCTTTGTTTCTGATCCAAGACTGAATTTTCATTTATTAACAGGAGGGAAATTGAAGGTTATGGTACCTAAGGAAATGCTTCTTTCAGGAGTTTCTTTAGGTATACACATTTGCAGAGATGTCTTATTCTCACTAACAACCCCCAGCTATACCTCCCATTAACAGACTTAAAAATACCAATGTGCAAGGGTGTCATGGTTTAACCCCAGCTGGCAACTAAGCACCACACAGCAGCTTGCTCACTCCCCACCAGTGGTATGGGGAGAGAATAGGAAGAGTAAAAGTGAGAAAACTCGTGGGTTGAGATAAAGACAGTTTAATAGGTAAAGCAAAAGCCACGCACGCAAGCAAAGCAAAACAAGGAATTCATTCACTTCTTCCCATCGGCAGGCAGGTGTTCAGCCATCTCCAGGAAAGCATCACGCATAACGGTGACTTAGGAAGTGGAAACGCCATCACTTCGAACGCTCGCCCCCCCTTTCCTTCTTCTTCCCCCAGCTTTATATGCTCAGCATGAGCTGAGTCATATGGAATGGAATATCCCTTTGGTCAGTTGGGGTCAGCTGTCCCGGCTGTGTCCCCTCCCAGCTTCTTGTGCACCCCCAGCCTGCTCGCTGGTGGGGTGGGGTGAGGAGCAGAAAAGGCCTTGACTCTGTGTAAGCACTGCGCAGCAGTAACGAAAACATCCCTGTGTTATCAACACTGTTTTCAGCACAAATCCAAAACATAGCCCCATACTAGCTACTGTGAAGAAAATTCACTCTACCCCAGCCAAAGCCAGCTCAAAGGGTTATGGATCCTGCAGCTAATTCACGTTTTTTATTTGACTAAACACAAACAATAACTTACACAAATATTTGCTGAGAATCTATGAACAGCACATTGACATCAGAAGTTCTGTAAGAATTGCAGCTCCGATCATTTGGGAGCAGCCATAAGAAGGCTGAATCCTTTCAGAGAGATTGTATCAGTAACTCACAAGGCTTGCTGCTCTTTAGGAAATCATTCTCTAGAAACTATTGCTACAGTCAGGTGAGGAAGCCATTTCTTTTCCATTATACCCATGATGCAAAGAAAAGTAGAATGCAGTTTCAGAAGTGTACGTTTGTCTGAAAGGGAAGAACAAAGGTCTGGGATAATGAAAACTGGTGTATTTCAATGCACAAGAATAGTTTTTATGTTTATGGCAACAAAACAGAATTCTTGTTAATGGATCATCCCAGCCTCACCAAAACATCTGGTCACCTTTTTCCATCTGGACTGTTTTCCGCTTTACTTTTTTATCTGGCTTTGTTCATCTTGGGGCTGGTGAAGGTTAAACAAGTGCTGGCAATGAAAACCAGTGAAAAGGGTTTGATGGTTTGGGGCATAGCCAAGAGGACATTGTGCAAACTGCTCCACACTGACCCCCAAGTGCCTGAAGTCTCCATCAAAAGAGAAGAGCCTCTCATGAGACAAGAATTAATTCAATCTTTTTCTGGCTGGCTCAAGTCTTCTTACCGAAGGCTACAAGTTCATCATGACCTTAAATGAATGAACTGAAACTATCTAATTCATAACCCTTGGAACATCACCTGCAGCTTTAGCTCTCGCTTGGGAGACCTGAAGTAGCTGTTTCCAGTTATTTCCATTTTCAAAAATCCTCTGTACATAAAGAAGTAATGCCAAAGTGTTACTTGGCCCTAAATAAATTGCTGTTATCAGTTTAGAAGGATTAGCACTTCATCTCTTCAGAAACAAACCTCACCCACTTTGTGTTCACACTATAAAGGCCCTGTTAAAACTTGATTCTACACCAAAATGAACCAGACAGCTCAGGTGACTGATGCAGACTCAGCCCTTTTTGTGGGTTCATGGCTGCCTAATATTTAGTTTGACAACAATGGGTATGATTTTGGTGCCCTTTTTTTTCCCCCATCTCAAAAATAAACTTTCATTAAAAACACCACAGTTGGAAGCAGGTATTCTGTCATAGGACTTCTCTCTAGCAATCTTTTTCAGAGCAGAACTGATACACACACTTTCAAAAAATTAGGGCTTTATCTACCAGTTCTTCACCTATTTTAATTCTATGCCACTAAAAACTTTTCATAAATCTTATGCTCTTTTTTTTTTTGAGTTTTTACTTTCAGTCTTATTTTTTCTTCATTCTTCAACTTCATCCAAATCCTATCTGGAGCTGTGCTGCAAATGCTCTGTGATGCTCCACATGCTCTATGATGCTGGGCGTAATTAGTGAAATTTAACAAAAACCTTCAGACACATTTTTAATCTGTTGTGAGTGGAAATGTACCTAAGAAGAGGTGACACACATTAAAAAAATGCAGAGTCTATGCCACCTCCTAGGCACATTGCAACTTGAAAGGAAAGGTGTGAAATGTGAAAGGGCCAGCAGCACCCTGAGCTGTCTGAACAAAAGCACAGGCAGGAGGTCAAGGGATCTCCTCTATTTAGCACTTGTGAGGTTGTATCTAGGACACTGCATCCAATCCCCCCCTGAAGATAGGGAAGACTTTGATAAACTAGAGCAAGTTCAGAAGAGGGGTACCAGGATGATTAGGTGCTGGAGCACATGTCATGGGAAAAAAGGCTGAGGGCCTGGGGCTTGTTCAGGCTGGAGAAGGGATGGGTTTGAGGGGACCCAACAGCGGCCGCCATTGCCTATGTGGAGGTCATCGAGAGACAGAGACAGGCTTTTCACAGTGATGCACAGTGGGTCGATGGCAGACAATGGGCAGAAGTTGAAACAAGAGCAGTTCAGACTGGATATAAGGAAAAACTTTTTCCCCATGAGGACAGTGAGGCAGTGGAGCAGTTGCCGCCCAGTACAGTCTCCAGCCTTGAAAGGTTTCAAGATCTGTCCAGATCAAACCCTGAGTAACCTGGTCTCAATCCCATGGCTGACCCTGCTCTGAGCAGGAGGTTGGACTAGAGGCTTCTCAAGCTCCCTTGCAAACTCAGTTGCCCTATGATCCTATGAAAATTCATATTTGCCCCACAGTTTTTTTTCCCATGACTTTTCCAAGCTTCACAGAGCTTTTAAAGGAGCGTTATAAATATTACAGTAGACTCTTGCTGGTTCTCCTATGATCCTGAAGTTCTGCTGTTACCACTTAGCAATGCAAAAGAGATCATCAGCTATCTTGTAAGAGTTCACATACACCTTGCAGTGATAAAGTACCAAGGTACAAATTCTGTGATAATATGCCTGCAGGGATAATCAAAGAAAGGAACAATTGAGTACTTAAAAAGAGGTAAGAAAAAGGTAAGCCTTCATATAATAATGTTCAGTCATGCTTAATAAACACACAGAAAGTACAGCAACCACAGTACCGTGAATAGCTATGATTAAAAGAATAAATATTGCAGAAGGGGGTGCACAAGACATGCTTTCTGTGTGATGTAGCACTCTGGGCCTCTGGGGCACCTGCAAGCCTTAATTTACCTGACTGGGCTGCACCAGGACCCATGCCCAGGCACCCCCACCCTAAGCGCGTTTCTACTCAGACTGGACCCACACTGTAGCCTCGTCTCCAGCTCCCAGAGGGAGCCTGGCCCTGGTTTATGCCCTCACTATGCTGGGAGCTGTTGCTAGACTCCATCACCAGCATCCTGCTCTGCCCACCCAGCACTCATCCTGGTTGGGGAGGTCACAGGTTGTGCTGGGTCACTCCAGCTTCTGGCTTGCGCCCTCTCATGGCACAGCGCCATTTCCGCTGTACCCCGGACCAGAATTTGGCGCAGATTTCCTAAATCTTCCATATTTTTCTGAAGTCAAAGTGTCTGACCACCTATACTTTCCATTATGCTTTTCCAGTCACTCAATGTAAATAAAGGTGGCAAACACTACCTCACTCCCAGTGCCAGGACTAACAGCCTGAAAGCACCTAGCACAGCGTGCAGAACTGGCACTTGAGGGTCTTTGGTTCTCCTGCAGCAATTGTTGAGGAGCAGAGGATAAGATTTGGAAAGTTATTAACACCATTGCACAGTAAGTAGAAGAGACTACATTTTCAGTACAGATCTGTTAACATTTACGTAACTTTCTGTAATAGGTAATAATCATCTCTTTCTGTTTAGAAATGGGCCAGTATAGAAGTGCAATCTAAGTGTAAGCACCCAACATATTTGTATAAATTGAGAAATATGTATTTTCCACCCCAACTAACCTTATATATAAAGTTCTTTCACAAGATCATCTAAAACAGCTCAAAGGGAGAACAGTAAGGAGATTAGCAGAACTATCATACGTGAACTCCTCTGAACCTGCACCTTCAGCTATGTATCAGAACCTGAACCGTCCACCACACTTATGACCCCTCAGTTCAGTAAAAACAGAATTTAAAAAATAGGTACGCATTGTTGTCCAAGCACTCTGCCAATCTCACCAACAAGACAAAGTGTCCTCTGTCAAATTTCAAGCATTACTAGAGAAGGACAATTTCTGAGGTGTTAATTTCTGAGGTGTTGCTATTTGCTTGGAAGACACTATTTATACATTCCCATGTAGCAATCCTTTAGCAACTTCAGCAATTGGTATCACTAGAAAAGTAAATAAGGAAGGTAATGCATTTGCACAGTCTGTTAGAGCATTTTAACAGATGTCATGGCAGAACGTTGGCAAGACTACCGGACCAGCTAGCTCACCATCTACTGATACTACCGAGAAGACAAATATTCCCCAGATCTCAGCTGGAGGAGCAAAGCAGTAAAGCTCAGCTCTCAGCAAGCAACCAATCAAATACCGATATTATGTTTTAAAGTTTATGGGGTTTTGGTCTTTCTTAGCTGAGTGCAAGAACTCCATTATCGACCTGTAATCTAGGCCATTTCACAGATCCCTGTAGACTGGCAGGAAAGATAAGGGTCTCTGACAAGTAGTAATTCTTTTCCACCTTTATTTTTGATTTCTATCTCCAGCCATGACCCTTCCAAAGGCACCTGTAATAAAAGCTCCCAGGCAAATGAAACTCAGGTCCCCTCCAGAAGTCAGAGCTAATACATCACCATAAAAATACTTTTGCGGATTTATAGTCCCAAAAGAATACATATTGACTGCACAGGGAGCATCTTATGAGAATACCCTTGGGAGAAAGAAGTGGGAAACTCCATCCTTGTATAGTAATTCTGTACTTTTCATTTTGTTAAAGAGGTTTTTCAATTCAGAGTTTCTTAAATCAAGAGAAGCTTGTTGGAAATTCAACAAAGCAGTGACATAAGAGAGTAAAGATTACATTTTGCTGAATATGACATCAGAAGTTTTCTGTGCTACAGAATAGAGCCATCAAACATACAAAATCCTTGTTTAAGGAATATTAACACAACACTTCAGAACAGCAAAAACACAATGCTGCCACAGTGTAAACGTAGAGGCGAAAGCAGCAGAAATCATTCATGATACCTCCGTGACAGATTAACAATGCAGTGCTCCCAACATTAAAATAAAAACACCTGCAAACAATTGCTTTTTGGCAGTTAGAAGTCTACAAATTGCACCTTGGTACTCAACTACTTCTTATATCTGACTTCTTTCTTGGTGACCAGAGAAGGAGCCATGAGCTAGCTCCAAAAGAAGAGAACTCTTAGGATGGCCATAAGCATAAGACTTAGCAACATAACTTTCTAAATCCTGGGACAAGAAGAAGAGGTTGAGGATGAGAAGACACTCTCCCCAGCTACACCTGCAGGGCAGAAGCTGCCTTTGGAAGTCCAAGTCATGGGCTGTCTGGAGTCTCTGGGAGCTGAACTGCTTTCTGCACCCTGTAAACTTAATGAAGAGGCTTCTCCTGTCATGTTTCTGGTTGCATCTTCCATTCAAAGCTTGGGGGATTTTTGAAAGGATTCGAGAAGATTTTGTTCTTTGAGAAAAAAATGAGGCGACAGACTTGACATATTTTAGTTAAGCCTCTGCTATGCTCAGTAACTTTATTACTTTGGTTAAGGACTGAATCAAAGAAGAATTAGCTAAAATACATTTTATCCCCCCTTTGATTTGAGTATCTCTACAGGTTTTTAGGAATGGGGATTTGTAGAGGGGTAAAGCTTTGTTTGCCCAAGAGCACTGGTAAGGTCTCAAATAAAATTTACTCAAGTACCTTTGCAGAGGCATCACTGAGAATCCTCATAAAATAGTCCTTAAACTGTGTTTAAGAGGCTTTACTTGATTAATCAAGAAATATATTAGCTGCTGTTGGTGATTAGTAGACACCTAAATGTTCTCATTTACAAGGATTTAACTAAGGAAGCATTTGAGTAAAATCAGGCTTTAAGGAGGAATTTAAAAACTAAATCAAACCAAACAGATTTCTTTTAAACGTCATCTGAACACATCATGTTGAACCTAGAAGCAGAAAATCAAGACCACATTGACAGTTTCTGACTACAGGCATCCTTACTAGCAAATACTTGTATTTAGTAGTATTGCTTTGTTCAACATCTGTCGTGGTTTAACCCCAGCTGGCAACTGAGCACCACACAGCCACTCGCTCACTCCTCCACCAGTGGCACGGGGGAGAGAACCGGAAGAGTAAAAGTAAGAAAACTCATGGG
>NW_009223773.1:23466-76749 GCF_000690835.1 Fulmarus glacialis | reverse complement strand
GATTCTATGATTCTATGATTCTAAGTACATGAAAAAGAAAAACATTTTTGTCTCTAGACTCAAGTATCTTTTGATTTTCGGAGGCTCTTGCCTAAATCCAGTGAATGCAAAGGGAATCCTTACAGCCAGGCCAGTGTTCTGCAAAAATGAAAGTCAGCGTTGCATCGATCTCATCGTTGGAGACACACTGCAGCTTTCTGACTGTATATTGTACATCTCTGACTTTTAGAAGAGATGATTATATTTAGATAATCCTATGGATCCTCAAATCAAACATTGTATAGTCTTCTGGGAGAGGTTAAAAGCTTTCAAGTGGTTTTGTCTTCAGACATTGTAAAATAGATTTGTGTGTGTATACATATATATGTGTATGTGTGTGTGTATGTGATGTTGTGTGTTATTTTCAGCTTCCTAAGATATCCCCAGCCCTGTTTCTCGGGAGGGACTGAATTTTTAGTCTGGTTTCAGTGTCCCCAGTTGACTGCAAACAGTAACGTTGCTACGTATGTCTCAGATCCACCACTGCCAGGCATTTTCATGCACGTTGATGTCTTTGGCTTAGAAAAAGCAAACAAGGAGCATCTTCAAGATGTGAAGGAATCAGAGCTTCATTCCTGAGGGGAGGAGACCTAAAATATTTATAGCATTCATACTGCAGCTAGCTAACAAGGGCGGGGGGAGGTGTGCTTGATATCATCGGTCTCAGCATCTGAGGCTGAGTTATAGTAATACACCCCCCTTTCCCTTTCAGCCTACTTTTAAAAAAAAAGCACAAAAAGCGCAAAGGAAACACTTTTCATGTCAACTGTATGAGGTAATGTACACTGTCTCTTCATAAAAGCCAGGGAAGAACAGTGGACATTATCCATTGTCATCCCTTCACACTGCAGTACTGGATACTAAACCACCTTTGCATAATTACCATTTCGAAAAGCAAACGGAAACTAACAAATTGCACACGTTCCCCTCCTTTCTCCCTTCGTCCTCATCCAGCACAGCCGGTTTTGAGGATGCCCAAGTTTCTAATTCTGTCCCTCCATTTTTTCCCCTGTCAGGATTTCCTCTGCGTTTCTCTTCCTCTTGGGTTAACTTTAACTATTGCCATGCTCCACCTTTACTTCCTGCCCCTGATCTTTTTTCCTAATGCTTCCCATTGATTCTACTTCTCATTTGCCTCCTTTCCAGGCTGGCCTCGCACTTGAAAACGTCAGCTTGTTTTTCCACATCGCAAAGCCTGAGCATGGGAGAGGGATTTCAGCCAGCCTGACTAAAACCTCATTGAGCTATAGACGCACACAGTTGCATCCCCTTTCAAAATTAGCCGCAGGTTTTGAGTTGATAGAAGCCAGTGGTGCTCCATTGTCTTGAGGACACTGACACCAATTTACACCAGCTGAAGATCTGTTGTTATATCCTATGTTATTCACTGGAAACAAATCACAGAAAAAACATTTGAATGACTCGCTGAAGTCTCACCTTTGGATATGTATGTGTTTTACTGCTGTTACTTCCACCTTTTGTGTGCGCCCTTCTCTTGTAACCTAGACTTTATGTTATTTGAACATAAGGGCAATGGTCCAGATTTATTTAATTTCATCTAAGTTCTTCTGGTTATCTTTGCTGTTGGTTGACTTTAGACTATTTTTAGTAGTGACACTGAGGAGAAAGGGCCTTGAATACAGCTTTTAGGCACCTCTGCAGTACCATGACTTACTAACTTCTCCAGGAACATATACCTTCAATAAGAAGGAGTAGAAGGTTCAGAGAATGAGAAGACAACTCCAATTTAAGTGAGGAAGCAAGAGGGAGAAAGTCTGCACATCCGCACATCTTGTGGGATGCTGATGCTACCCAGGAGGTAAGAGGGTAGTAGAGAGGGTGTAAAGAGCCAACACCATCTTTACCCTCCTCTTCTGAGCTGTGTGTATGAATAAAACAATTACCTGGGATGGTGAAGCAGGTCTATGGTAGACCCAAAGTATGAGACTAGGTTCCCTGATTCCCATCCGTGTGTTGTATCATCACCAACAACACTGCCTCACTTAACAGGGTAAAAATTGGCATCACATCAGGGTGGAACATTCTGTGCCTCCACTGCGTTGACTGCTCCCACACTGAAGACAGTCCTGTCTGTTTACAAACTCCACCGTTGCACCTCCTAGTGTTAAATTCCTCTTGGGTTAGGGATGAGTCCAGGATGGCTGAATTTCATCAGTTTGCTCTGGATTATGTTTTGAGCCTTCCTGGACAATCACAGCATGTTGTTCCCAACAAGACTAATTCTAAATGAGCCAATAAATGCTTTCATACAAAACAGCTGCTTTCAGTTCCCTATCTGTATAGCAAATTAGCCTTCACTTTTAAATTTTAAATTGTCAATTTTGATGTTACCCTGCATTTAGCCCAGCTGTATCCCTTCACAATAATAAAAATAATGTTTCAATGGTTTGAAATTTCACAGGGTAGAAAAGTATAAAATACCAATTGAAGTTGTCATCTTCTCTGTGAATATTAGCTCCATAAGCAGGGCTTTCCCTAGCTCCTAGAGGTCATTCAGGCCCCTGAGGGACTGTTGTGGGCTCAGCGTAGCTCTGCTTTCCTGTCCGGAAAAGACATTGTAGAGATACAACTCCACAAGCATCTGGGCACAGACATCTCCAAGAAGTAACTCTGTTACTTTTAGGGAGAATGGCCATCCATTAGTCAAGGTTTGAAAGGAAGAGTTTTAAAAATTGAAAAAAAAAACCCAAAAATTTTGTTTCATAGATAAATAAGAATTTCTTTAGTAAGAAATGTCTCTTTGAAATAAAAAATTAAAACATTTCATTCTGAAAATTTGACAGAAGCTTTTGACTATTTTCAGTGTTTTTCCATTTTCTTTTGTGGCTGAAAACAATTCAACCTATATTTGTAATTTTTGCATCAGCTGCATCTCATTTTTTTTGGATGGAAAAGAGCCTCATAACAATGGGATATTAAACTGTGGCTTCTGGAAGGAATGGAACTGTTGTAAGCATGTTTGTATTTACCATGCAATGAAGTCTTCTGCTTCAGAGGAAGGAAGCTGTCAAGGTGCAGGAATGGTTGGGGGCTCCTTGAGGGCCGTGGTGTCTCCTGCTGGGGACTGGCAGCACAGGGGGCTCACAGCCAGGGCCCACCCCACTGCCCCTAGCCAGGGAGCAGGGCAGGCAGCCAGAGACAGCCCCAGGCATCGGGCATCTCCATGGGATTGGAGGTAGGCTGAGGTCACACCAGAACATCAGCCTGCGTGTGGGGGTCAGGATCAGGCCCATTGAGGGGAACTGGGGTCAGACACATCCCAGGATGGCTGGGCAGGTCCATGGACACAAGGCAGTGAATGAACAGAAGATCAAAGATCAGTGTTTCTACTGTGAAAAAAGGTCCCTTTCATGAAACAGGAACATTGATTCAGTCCTGGTCTAATGAATCAATGACATATGTAAATGTTCTTGGAAGTCTCCTATCCGGTTGTCGACCTAGATGGGATTATAGCATCAAGCAGCAAGCTCTACTTTCAGCGCTGCCTAAAGGCAGGAGAGACTCCAGCAGATTTAAACAAGGGCTGACCACAATTATAGGTGGTGTACAATGGAAAAATGTACAAGCACAAGTGTGGTTCAGACTTAAAACTCAGGCAGATAAAATACTGCATTCCTCTGCTTCCAATTAGTATGAGAAAGATGTGTTCTCAGCGATTTCTCCTTATGCTCATTTGAGAAAGAAGAGTTAATTTAACTACAGTTAATTTCATGCCCTCTATAATGTACCCAATTATATCGTCCTAATTATTTCAAGCCCTCATGTGCCTTGGTTGAGTGCCTTTTTTGGAGGAGGATATTAAATAACGATTAACCTCCTCATTAATACAATGCATGATAAAGAGAAAACAAACAAGACATGGCTGAAAGGCATAAATATCATTTATATTTTTTACTCACTTTCCCCCTGATCTTTCCACGACAGCAGTAACATTAGTCATGGAGACATGAGGAGGCTGGGAAACTTTTTGTCTTGACTTGTCATTCCGGTTTTGTCTGGTTAATGTGTAAGGGTGTGGGCATCCTAGAAGCCGGGTTTTTCTGAGAGATCAGCTATTATTAACCTATAGCACTAGGTTACAGCTGCAGAAGTTGAGACTTGAATTAGTTCTAATTCATCCTTGTTTCACTAATTTGGACAATTAAGCACAAAGGAGCAAGTCATAGTAAAGAATAAGGTAGGATGGTTACATTCATCTCTTATGTGTGAAGACTCAGTTGTGGCAGAATTAGTGCTATCTCATCCATACGGAGGTAGACAGGATTTGGGGACAGTGTATGAGGCAGATGTGTCTTCCCATACTTCTCTCCATAACAGGCTAGCATTTGATTCATCAATTTGCAGGTCCATTAACCAGTTCTGTTCATGTCACTATACATCAAGAGCTCAAAAAAATTGACCTCTGCCTCTTGCTCTTTTGCATGTACACCCAGATCTCAGAGAGATGCTTAAGTCTCTGTCCTGCTCTATGTGCCAGATTGCTGAGACCCAACACTCATGTAGTAGTGGGGCTCATTGTGAAGGACAAGCAGCAGTGTTGGGATACAGAGAGCAGCACACCCAGTTAAGATGGCAACTTCAACTATCATGCGATTAAGCAACATGCCATGGCCTTCCCCATTCTGTGAGAGGCCCCTCTGCAACACTGGAAAAGGAAATACCTGAGAGCTGGGAGTGAGGGTAACAAGCACTGTGATCAGAATAGATGCTTTAGTCTGGACAACAGTCCCCAGTGAGCTCAGATAAAGAATTAATATAAAGGATAACATAATCATAGAATCATTGAATCACAGAATGGTTTGTGTTGGAAGGGATCTTTAAAGATCTCCTTGCCAAGGGCAGGGACATCTTCCACTCGATCAGGTTGCTCAAAGCCCTGTCCAACCTGTCCTTGAACACTTCCAGGGATGGGGCATCCACAACTTCTCTGTGCAACCTGTTCTAGTGCTTCACCACCCTCATCACAAAAAATTTCTTCCTTATATACAATCTAAATCTACCTTCTTGGTTTAAAACCATTGTGCCTTGTCCTGTCATTACAGGCCCTGGTAAAAAGTCTCTCTCCATCTTTCTCATAAGCCCCTTTAAATATTGAAAGGCCACAATAAGGTCTTCCTGGAGCCTTCTCTTCTCCAGGCTGAACAACCCCAACTCTCTCAGCCTTTCTTCATAGGAGAGGTATTCCAGCCCTCTGATCATTTTCATGACCCTCCTTTGGACCCCCTCTAGCAGGTCCATGTGTGTCTTGTACTGGGGACCTCAGAGCTGGATGCAGTACTCCTGGTGGGGTCCCATGAGAGCAGAGTAGAGGGGCAGAATCACCTCCCTCGACCTGCTGGACATGCTGCTTTTTATAAAGCCCAGGATACGATTGGCTTTCTGGGCTGTAAGTGCACATTGCCAGCTCATGTCCAATTTTTCATCCACCAATATCCCCAAGTTTTTCTCTTCAGGGCTGAATATATATCACGTAAGGGTCTAGACGGGATAAAGGACAATGTCAGCTCCTACCATTTTCATTCATGCAAACTTTGTGAAGTGCAGAAGTATATATGCTGTATATGGAGCAATCCTGGAGATGATTTCTTCATTTTGTTGTATCAAGACCAGCAGAAATGTAAAGGAAATTAACAGCTGCCTGTGTTGTCTGTAAACCTCAAGCAACTGGATAACAATGTGCTATTTGGAGTTGGAAAGTGTAGCTGGCCTTTGGTAGTCTCCTTCCTACCTGTTCTGGATATTGCTTGACTAGGAAGATGAATAATGAATCAGCTATTTCAGGCTCTTTCAGATTCTACCTCGTCTGGAAGAGAAACTGCAAGACTCATCAAGCATAGGGTAATAAAAACATGTGCAGACAGAAATACCCTGAGTCTACATAAGCTGATGTTGCTTCTGCTGTTTGGCTCATGTAAAGATTCTTTAAATCCTCTTATAGTAAAAGGCTGTAAGGGAGTATGCCCTTGGACTGATAAAAGCATGCTGTCTCTTTTGTAACAAGCAGCAAAGAAGCGTTGCTGAGTCACCTTCGGTGTGAGCTCACTCTTCTTTTTCATTACTGAGCAGGAGGTGTCACGAGCCTTTTCTGATGCAACTGTCAGTAAGTGCTCTGCCGTCACCCACTGTGTCACTTGGCATCACGGACAAAGCCAGCTGATGATATGAAGGAGAGAGGGTCAGAATCTGATACCAGACAAATTCAGAGAAATATTAACTCATTGAGGAGAAAGAAGGAGGATGAACACAACCCAAATAAAAAGAGGAGGGGGTACAGCAAACAAAGGGAGAAAGGGAAAAGTCTGCTGCAGGAACATTACTTTCTTTACCCTGGGCAGAGTTTTCAGCAGATTTTGCGTCAGCCAAGCACATTCTGTACAGCTAAGCAAAGGCATAGACAAAAATAAACTACCCTACCAGGTGAATATTTGTACAAGCTCTTCTTGGATGAAACGCACTTGGAAGCAACCCGGAGCTGGGCTCCGACTCAAATTAGACTGCGATTCCATGTGCAGATATTCAGTGTGATACAGTGGCTCCAGCCACTCTTCAGCAGATCAATGCCTTTCTCTTCTGCTGGCTCAAAATGCTGGTGATCAATACAGTCTGGGTAAGCTTGGTGGATCAGTCTCCACATAAGTGCATCTACCTCAGCTTTTTCAGGGGTATGTTCATTCCAGGTGTTTGAAAAAACACTTCTTTATTTTGACTGTTTCTGGCTAAATATAGTCTAGATGCTCATGGAGACCATGTTCTTTTCTAGTTCACCTGTTTCAGTGGGAGAATTGCCTTGGTAATGAATAGCAAATGACTGACAAAGCACCGAAAAGTTTGGCCCAAAGTGAACACTATGTGATTTTATGGAAGTTTTCTCCTTCTGCAAAGTTATTCAATCAGGGAGCATATCTTCTGTTAAGGCAGCATTTTTGGGGGGATGCACCCTCCTGCCTAGCAGAATTTGTTGAAGAGTTAAAACAGAAAGATTATAAATAAGAGAGAAAGTAACCTGTGAGCCCTCAACCATGAAATGGAAATACAGATTTTCTAACTTCTTTTTGTCTCACATAAAAATATGCATGCGTACGCACAGTCCAGTGGTTCAAGTTCTTGCTCTGTGTAGGACACGGCTCAATTTGCTTTTTCATCAGAGACTACTTGTAGTAGCCTGGTAAGGACTAGGTCCAGTAACCATCTTGTCTGCCCAGTGTAGTACCATTAAGCAAATACTGCGGCTCACTACGCAGCTTACAGGGAGATTATGTGCTTAAGAGTGGGATTCGAAGCAGGTTGTATGCTAGGCAGGGAGCTGCAGTATGTACCTGAGAGATAACCAGGAGAGAAATGCAGGGCCTGGGTGGGCAGGGGCAAGATGCATGTCTCCAGAATCCTCACTCCAGATCCAGAGCTGGGACACTACCCCCAAAGGTACATGCTGACAACTGTTTTTTTTTTTTTTGAGAACCCAAGTCTTACTTGTTTCCTCTGAAATGGTGACCGAGTTCTCATTGTCACTTCACAAACTTCTTTCCCCACCACACTTTGCACAGCAGTCAGTGGCTGAAGGACTCACCCAGGATGTAAGTGGTCCAGGTTCAAGTCCCTCCTCTGACTGGCGAAATGCTGTTAATTATCACTAATTACCAAGCTGGATTTGGATTACCCTTCAGAGCTCTTGATAATTCTGTGCAGCTGTAGCAGAAGATTCAAGAATTCCTGGGACAAAAAGCGTGCACAAACAAGGCTGACTATAGTCTCCTTGGAAGGGGGAGACTTGGGTATTTGTCACTGTCAGTTTAATATATTTTCCTTGACACACTCACTGGTACACATACTCTGCTGATGGGGCCAGGTAGTAGCTTAGGTAGAATCTGACTGCTTTTGGCTGTCCTTGGAGAGCAAAAAAACAGAGAATGAACACTTGCTAGACTACTGGCTCTATTGGTATTACCTTCTTACCTTAATTTTCTGTTCTAGAAATTAGCTTGCTAAGTCTGAAGAGGAGAGAAACTCTTCAAGATCTTCCAGAAGCTGAGTCAAGCTGACAGTTCTTCACAGAAGTTTTGTTGGACATGTCTAATTCTCCAAGTACTTCATAACATTTTTTTCTTAGTTAAAAGCTTTTGAGGACCAAAATGAGTTGTAGGATTCCTGTGCTTAGCCTAGACAAATAGATCCTATCTTTTCTCCAAAAATTCAAAGTCAAGTGTTCCATCAGTACCAAATACCAGAATATTTATGATCCACCAGCACTATGCTTCCCTATCCATTTGCTGCTTCTTCTCATACTGGGACATCAGCACATGGACATTTTGCACAGAGCCCTGCCCATGGCACTTTGAAAGTCTGCTGCCCCTGGGCAGATTTCTGCTATGGAGCACAAGTGAAGATCATGAGCCCCTGTGTCTGTTGTAGACTTGTTTGCTCTGTGCATTTATTTTTTGCTGTAGTTCATCTCTTTGAAGCAGGTGAAGACTGATCTGTAGAAAAGAAGTATTTCACTAAAGTATTCCAACTCCAGTTGACTTCTGAGAGAAAAAATGTTGCAGCCAGCTGTTTGCCCTGAGGCCAGCACACCAAGCCAGGCCAAAATCCGTGCAGCGGTAAGACAGTGAGATTGCCATGTTAACTGCTGTCTACCCTTCCTCCATCTCAAGGGGTGATTATTTCCTGATAAGCCTGTGTTCGTCTTTGCAGGGATACCAACTCCATCAAACTGCTCCTGAAAGATGGTTTAAAATGCCAGCAGTTCTAGTAAAAAGTGGGACTAATATAAATGCTTTGTGAAGATACAGTTGGTTTACTGTTGCCCGGAGAGATTCCCTGCCCCTATTACTGTATTTTGAATAATTTTGAATATCACTGCAAAACTTCTCTCAAGTAGCACTCCTTTCCTGTTATTCTTGCTTACATCTGTTCACTGTAGTAATGGATGTTTTCTGGCTGTGAGCAGTTATGCAGCATGACACTTGGCGAATAGATGGCCGTGTATGCAATAGCTACTGTTTTTTGAAGACTCATTTGGCTCTTGTGCCCTCTGGGTGAGACAAAAATATAAATATATCACTATAAGCTGCTCGCCAGCCTTTCATTGCTACTGTAACCTTTTTGACTGACATTGCTTAATGTGTGAGCTCTGCTCTGAACTGAACTCTTTTGGGAAAATTTAAAGGATTTGATTTTAAGCTTCAAATTTATTGTGTATATGTTTGCTGAATGACAAGTTGTGCTTCTGCTATCTAGTCAACAGCATATCTGTTCTTTGTAAGTAGCATGCTGTTTATACGTGATACAATTATTTCCACTAACTGCTCAGAATCCAACTGATCACTCTCACAGCCATAAATGAATCTGTTTGACAACCTGTTCTCCGCACAGTAGGTAGTCTTCCACCCGCCAGCTAATTTATCATTGCATCTGCCTTGCTCTGCCAAGGGATATGTTCCAGTGCATTTATTCTGTTTCTAAAAGCTTCTGACTGGCCCTTATCTTGGGAGGAGAGACACGTAGAAGAACAAAAATTTTATGATGTATCTTTCTGTCTTTGTGAAACTCTTGCTCGCAGCGTCTCAAGGAGATCTCCTCCATTAGCTGTTTTCATTCTCTTTTACAGGCTGTACTTCCCAGCAATCACAGACACCCCCAGAAGCCCAGCTGGTTGGCCCAGGCTAGATGAGAATGTTTCTCAGCGTTGGTGAGAAGTGTTTAATTGATATTAACATGGATGGAAATGGTCTGCTCAGCCATAGGACAGACGTCATTTGGTACACTTTCCTTCTCTCTAATGGTATAGTGCTCATGAAACCTGAAAGGACCATCTGCAGATCTTTGAGATTAGTGCAGGCCTGTTTGTTGTTTGGCTTTTCTGTTGGTTTCTTATCTGTCTGGATCTGTTGTGCTAATCACTTGATATACGAATGCCAAGGTTGCCTAGATATCCCAGCAAGCAGCAGATTTTTTAGAATGCATTTATTCCTAATTCAAAATAAACCTAAGAACTTGCTGAACTGAGCAGCCACCACAACGGGAAAACCTTCATCATCCAGACTGTCTGGGACAAGCTCTTCTGCTGTGCTGCTAAGCAGTGTTTTTGCGGTCTGAACTCTTCAACACACTTTGCGGATTTTTTCCCCAGGACTCAGGGTTCAGGTTCAAGACCTTTCCTGACACATCTCCCTCTCCCAGTTCAAGCCAAAGCGACGTGTTTGAATCACAGGAAGACAGCAAAGTTCATAGATGATGGAAAAGGGTCAAAACAGTAAGTATCAGCTAGCTGCAAGTTGAGGCTATCTTTTTGATCCCCTGTAAAATCTGGGTCTTTACTCTTCAGTAATAGGATCTCCTGTGTTTTAGCCTTGTCTTGTCACGTACATAGGAGGATTAACACTGCCAGAAGGGAAATTGAAGACGCCACTCAGAAGAATGGACAGGGCAGTAACTTATCAATAACAGTATCATCCTTTCACCTAACAGACTCTTACGCAGAGACATGTCTTGTTTCTATCAATATTTCTTAGAACCAGTTGGTACTATTAGATCCAGCCAGTCCCAATGAACTTCATTTTAGCTTTTTATTAGCTTATAAATGTGATAGGGTTGATGGATACCATTTAATGGAACGCTTTCCACCCTGCTCCTCCCTCCCTTCCCACCCTGAAAAGTCTGACATTCATAAATTGAGGAGGTCAGTAATTTGCATCCAGCTGAGTGGCTGTCTGGCTTTAATGAGATGATTTGTAATCATAAGCACTGCACTGCAGTGGTGTCTGGTACAGGGGGAAGAGGAGAACGTATGCATACTCCAGCTGAGATGCGGGAGAGGTGATGGGAGGGAGGGAAAGCACATGGATCAGAAAACAGAAGCAAGGCTGGAATGACATAAGGAGCTCTTTTAAATGTAATACAATAATGCTGGCCTGGTTAGCATAAGACGATCCAGCGGCTGGCTGATGCAAGCCAGTGAAACTCTTGTTACATAGGTCAGGCAGGCAGCTTGCAGGATTGCTCTTATCCAGAGCTCTTTAGAGTAGCTGAAAATAACGGGTTCGTTTTTGCCAGCTTTAAGCCCCCAGTGCCCTTATTGCACAGCTCTGTCACTCCTCTCCCACTCCTTATATAACAAAAAAACTTCCAGACCAGGAAGACGCTTCAGGGGATAAAGAGGTTATATGTTGCATAGTTGGCACATTCCCCATCAGCTATATTTTCAGCCTGTTTCCCTAAAAAAGTGGATCAGCTCTGTCTGTGTGTGTATTCTTCCTCCATCTGATGCATTTTTAACCCACTGGCTCTTTTCATTTCAGTCACACAAAGCAGCAGCAAATTCCTGCAAGTCTCAGGCAGGCAGGTAGGGGAGAGAAGAAGACGACTAATCCCTTCACTGGGGAAAAGACTCGGAAAAGAATCCTTCCGGGAGAGATAGATTTTTAATTCCCTGGCTTTGATAAAAGCTTCGCTTGGCATCTGTTTCCGATCAGACAACCACAAATCTCACCACAGGCACAAATCCATAGGAAGCCAGGCTGCACTAGCTCTCCTGCACACACAACTACTTTCTCTGGCTAACTGTGAGAATTTTGCACCTCCCAAAGAGTATCTTTCCCTCATCTCCAGGGTTTCTCTCCTCTGTAGTAGCAATTCTCTGAGATCGTCATGCGATATTTTTTCATTAGGAGTCCCAGCTGTGGAGGACTATGTTTCTTTAAGCATGTCTCCAGCTGTCTTGAGTTATTCCGCAGCAGCCCAGCTGGGCCAGTGTAGTTTTTCTTACAGCTGCAATGGAGTATCTTGCATCAGCTTTAAGGTTGCTATTTTTTAATTCATTAACTACTTTATGTCACAAAAAATAAAAAGGCAAACTGATCTGTTCTACTGCAAGCCCCTTCCGAGGAGAAGACACTGAAGCGAGGGTGGCTGCTGGTTTGTCCGAACTCGCAGTGTCTCTCTGTGCAGTTTTTGATACACGATAATGTTGTTCAGCCCAAAGCCCATTCACAAGGGGTGGTATCTCCAGGACAGTCTACAGTCAGGTCACTTTGTGAGGAAACAGCCATACCGTCATAGGGCCCCCTCCCTTCCTTTGCCAGTTCATATCAGGTGACGTTCAGCCCTAGTTCACCTCACCTTTCTCAGTCATGACCTCACATCCCCTTCCTCATCTGCCCCAGGAGCATGAACATCCTTCCTTCCAGGCAACAAAGAGCTTTTCTCTCCCCCTCTCCTGAGTTCCTTCTGTAAAACATACATGCTTCATGTGCTTCCTTCCCTACAGATGTTTGTAACTTTGCAACATAATCCCTCCCTCCTCTTCCCTGGGGAGACATGTTACCTCTATGTTAAGTAACAGAGATTTAAGTTACAGGGATGTGTGGGTGGCCTTCAGAAATCGTGCCAGTAAGATGTTTCGCAACCAGATTTTTAATTCCAACAGAAATAGAAGAAACAACACAACTCTACCCAGCAAGCAACAACAATAGTCTATCTTCCTTTGGGACAGAGAGGTGCCTTCAGTCACCCTAGGGGAAAAGCTTCCTCTGGGTAAGAAGAATGTCCCTGTAGATGGCTCTTTTTGAGAAGAGCACTCTCCAGGAAGCAGGTCCCCCAACTTCTCTACCTTTTTCAGGCTATAATCCTATCTAATTCCATCAACACATCTGTGAGCTGACAGTATGTCCCTTAGCTTTTTCACAGAGAGACCAACTGCTTTACCAGGTCCTTAAAAAGTACCCATCTACTGTGCTATTTAAGCAATGTATCATCTGTCAGAAAGGAATTAGCTGGGTATAGTCTTAATGTTAAGAAGAACATAAATAAACTGTAGATTAAACAGAGGGTCGTGAGGAGGGAAATGAATTTTTACTGTTCCTCTAATGTACACTGTCTCCTCTTTGTCTCGGGAGCATCCCACAGGTGATCACCTCTCGGCCAGCAGTGTACTTTAGTGCAGCCATTCAAGCTAAGAAAAACCTTGAAACATTCATTGGTGTTTTATTATTTTCCCAATCATGTTTCCTTGACTTGACTTGTCCTTTTGATCAATAGCAGACATCACCCAGCATGAGACATGTTTTGGATTGATTTAGAGTGTTTGTTAGTACCAACTTCTAAATCACTTTGCTGAGCTTCCTCTCTTTGATGTTGTTGGCACTGGATAAGCTCTTAGGCTGGGATTTTCAAAGGAACACAATAACTGAAGAGTCCAGAACACTTAGAGCTCTCCAGCCCCTGTTGAAAATCGCAGGCAAAGTGCAAGAAATTTACTTGCTTTCAGTTATAAGATTTTCAAGCACTTTAAGGTGCACATAGCTGTTTTATGGGGTTTTCAGAGGTGCCTTTCAGAAGTTGTGTGCTTAGGCGTATTTGGAAATCCTGTTAGAAACCATTCAGCATCTTTAAGTCCCTAAATTCCTTTAAAACCTGACTCAGCATACTGTGATACTCTTCTGTCTGTGTGAGAGCAACGGCATAAAGAGCGGGCTCTCAGTGAATGACTGATGCTGTATGAATGTGTGGAATACAAGCCAAATCCCAAATGCAAAGGCTCGTATGTTACAATCACATAACCCAGCCACTTGTTTCTTCAGCAGCTGTCACAGCAAAGCTGTCATTTCCTAGTTCAAGAGTCTTTATCACATCCTTATCCTTGATACATACTCTGGGAGGAGGAAGGATTCACGAGGCAAATGGAAGCGTGATTGAGAAACTACATCAAGTCAAGGAACGAAAATGCTCCCAGCAGTGGCCTCTATTTGGATATGTGGAATGGATAGCTGGAGTTCCTCACATAATTTAGGTTACATTACCATTTTCCAAGAAAAATCCACAGGCTGGCTTCAGTTTGCATAAATAGGAGCTTCAAAACCAAAGTCTAAAACATCTCGTTCCATTCTTGCCAACTTCCAGCTGAAGGATATTTCTGACCATGAATTGTAATGGTGGAAAATATTGATTGATTCTATTGGAGCAAGAGTGAGAGACAGACAGACATATAGACCATTTCTGAGGAGATATATCCTGTTTCCTATGACAGGCAGCTTTCTTATTAAAATTATCCCAGTATATACATTCTCTATTTGAGCATGAAGTGCTCATTGCAAGTCTCTACATAAATAATGTACACTTAAAATGGTTCCCTGTGCCATAAATATTGACCTTGGTTAATAATTGACTATTGGATTATGTGTCTACTCCCCTCAAACACTACTGACTGAGGATCTTGCCTCTTTCCATCAGGTTTCTTTCCTTTCACTCCCGTAATTTTTGGAGAAGATATTATACTGATACCATCAGTATAATGATGACACAAGTTTGGACTGGAGTATATAATAACCCCTCCCCCCTCTCAGTTCTTGCTTAGTCTCCCCAGTCATTTCATTGGAAAATGTGAAAAAAGTAATGTTTTGAATTCACTTTATAATTTAATCTGTGATTTCTCTGCAGGTGCTTGCTGTAGTCCTTGTCCGTTTTTGCTTTAACCTTTAGTTAACGTTATTACAATAAGACATATCTATCAGTCATTTTGTGAGGCTGGTTCATGAAAAGTGTTTCAAAGAGCAGAATATGGACCATATTTGCTGCCTGAAATGCAGTGTTTGCATATGAAGCCTCCCAGCTTCATGTTTGATAAATCTGTACTGCCTGTACTGAGCATTTGCAATATTCTATGGGTTCATGGAAGAAGAAAAGCTGAATGACAGGAAAATGGTGCCTGGCAGAGTTAAGGTTTATAATGTCAACTGCAGCCATGACTCCTGAATAGCTTGTGTCTCTGCAGGCCCTTACTCTGCAGCCCTTAGGCTGGGCATGCAGGAAAAATGACTCATACCTCATACACCAACATACCTTATATATCTAGAATGTGTTGCCCATAGAGGTTTGCCTGGGCCTTGTACATTGGATGAAAACTGCATGCTAAGATAAAATGTGCTGAATGGCATATCTGTGGTATTCAGGTACCAGAGAGCAGTGAGGAAAGGCTTTGATTGCAACAGCATGAACAGATTTCATCAGGATGTTTTGTCCTCTGAGTTCTAATAGGACTTTCCTCTTTTGGACATTCTGCAAATATGTAAGTGTCACTAAAAACGCTGTGGTTGTTCCTGTAGTTCCCAACTTTTCGTTTCCCTCTGGTGACACAGTTATAGCCATTCCATGTGGGAGCTGAGAAAACTGTGTCTCTTCTTTTACTCTCAGCCTTTGCAATTCCTAGCCCAATGGCTCCTTGCTTTGAAAGAGAGATATGGAGGATGCTGTCCAAAAAGCAACATCTATTTATGGAGACAGTGAATACACAATGAGTTAGGAGATGGTGACCAAAATGTGCAGCATTGTTTGTGAGTCCTTGAGGACCAATAAAAATAATAGAACTGCAACTGTAAATAGCTTATTACAAACATCCAATTTCTATGCTTGGAATTCAGGACTCTGTCCAGACCATAAAATTAATCCTCATTGCCTGCTGGACCTTGGAAGCAGGGCTCCTCTGCCAAAGGTCACTCAGTTCTCAGTGGTGGCATCAGTGCTGATTTGTTTCAGCTCTGTGCATAAACATTTGCTGCACTTGGTTACCAGTTGGGATTGCATAAAGGACATTGGAAAGAAGGGGTGAAGTGCCACAGCCCTTTCATAGCTAAGAATTTCACCTCAAGGAAAGGCACATAAAAGGACCTAGGTACTGAAACGCGCATATCCTGGGATGGTTAATAGAAGGAGAATGCCAAAAAGGTTTTGCCTTGGGCTAATATTTGAAATTATTGGTGAAGGAATGATGAGAATTTGTAGTCACAGCTTAGGTTAGATATGGTAAAATATGCTTTATGTTCAATAACTACTGGTTTTAATTTTTATTATGCCAAGAACGATAATGTTTGTAATACTTTTTCAAGGATTTTGGATTTTTAATTATTATATATTAATCAAGAATATTTAGAAATGCCTAAAGGGGCCAAGCTGTGCTGGGGTTTTTTTGCACAGATTTGCACTAATGTAACATGCACAGATAAAAAACTGCTGTAACTCAGTTTGCATATTTTTTTTTTTTTTTTTCAAGTGTGTTCCTTGCTCTGGAGCACGAATCTCACAACCTATAAACTGCTTTATGATCTCTGGTGGTGGTATTCTGATCCATAAGAGAAATGAACCAATATCCCCCTCTTACCTCTCTCTTATAGTTACTGTTATAGTTACTATATAGTTACTGTGTTACTGTTACTGCATCTCTCTTATAGATGATCATGTAACTGCATAATCAAACTTTAAATTAAGAATTTTACTGGAAACAATGTTTAACATGGTTCTATGGACCATTTCTGGGTCTTTCACATTAGCAGTCACATAACATAGTCCCTAAGGGAATAAAAGGGATGTAGATACGTCCTCCTGAATCAAACTCATGTGTCACTACCACCACAATCTATAGATAAGACATTTTTCTCCCCAGTGTTGTCTGTTATAGTTTGTCTTAGGTAGGGGAAAAAAAAAAAAAAAGACATGCAGAAACTCAGAGCTGGGTTACTGGAACAGATTAAATAGAAGAATAAATTTGACAATGCCTAACTGCACAGCTGTTATGCTCTGCTTTTACAGCAAAGATGAGATGTCTTGTTCCATACCCCCATCCCCTAAGAGCACAAAACCAGCCAAAGACTCTCTCAAGATTCACTGGAAGGGAGCACTTCAAAGGTGGCCACGTGGCCTTCAGAGATGAGACTGAAGGCACAGACATGCCTGGTGCGCCCTAGCCAGCGAGCGGGCTGCTCTAACACATGCTGAAGGACACTTCATCTCCAGGCTGCTGCGAGCCTGTGCCTCGGGCTGTGCCCAAATGGGCTGATATTAATACAATTGCTGCTTCTCAGTAGATGATAACAAAACAAGGTAGGCATCCGCACAGGTCTGTTGTGAAGCCCAAGTGTTATCAGCCTGCCCCAGGGTTGGTGATGCCAGTAAGAGTTTGGCAATAGCACTGAATGTGTGTGAATGTTTTCACATTCAGCTTAACCCACACTGTCAACGTAACACCAAGTGGGAAATGGATGAAAAACTCAAGAATGCTCTCATTAGTTAATTATTTGAACTGCATTTTTACACCAGCAATCAGTGTTCCCTGGTTGCTTGACAGACACTTACTTATTAGACAATTTCCAGTTGTCCCTGTACAAGGCACCAGGTGCAGCCCCATACTGGTTGGTACAATGCAAACCCACACACCGGAGTGTGTATCAGCTCATGCAAGTGAGCAAACCTCTTCTGACACCCCTAGGCTCCAGGTCAGAAAAGAAGGTTCCCCTTGAAGGTCTTATGTTATAACAGGAACCTAAAATGTCCATCTGAGCTGCAGTTTGCATTGCCCCTTTTCCGGGGCTGTGAGTGAGAAGGCAGAGTTGGGCTCAGCTCCTGCAGCTCTCACCAAAGTGGGCACCGTAGAGAAGTCCCTTTTCCTCTCAGCCTCACTCTTCTCTCTCCCTCTCCCTTGGTCTGTGAGCTGAGGAAGGTCTGTCTCATCCTGCTTGTATGTGCAGTGCCCTGCAAAATATGGTCCTGATCTCATCTGTGGTTTCCTGGCTTTATTATAGGACATAGAAACAATGGGTGTTTTATTACCCTGAGTGTATCATTTCTGTTTGAATGCTCCCTCAGCATGGTGTTCTGACTCCAGGCTTGCCGAAAGAAGCTTGCGCAGTAATTAAAAGATTGTTAATATTGCTAATGCTGTTCAGAGCATAATTCCACATCAAAACACTGCTGGGCTTTTGGGGCCGTTTTAAACATCCAAGTTTTATCCCACTTCAAATTCAGCTTCTTAGCTTCCCCTCCACAGTGGATCAAACCAAGGGCCTGAATCCAACCATACTCTGAATGAAGCTCCAGATTGTATAGCTTCAAGTCATCTTCCTATGTATGAAATCGCATGCTGTACTGCTTTGTATAACAGAAGTCCTTGGTCAAATACTGTTGTGCTATGTCATGCAGAAATGCAATAAAATGAACTTTCCCAGTCGGTTTATAATCTACGTTTATTACAGGCCCAACAATTTATACCCTGGAGAAAAAACTGGTAAGTCCCACTTCCCAATAGAAGTTTATCCCAAGTAGAGCTTAGAAAGACATTCATGACCCAAAATATGTTTCTCACAAGAGACCTCCATCACTTTTCTACAAACTAGGGTACCACTTTGTCAGTTTTTCCTTCTTTCAGAGGCAGGAAATGCAACCTATGCCTCTCAAAGTCAAGTTAAAATTGTTCTGCCCACTGGGGCAGATTTAAAAAAAAAAAAGGCTAATCACCACAGTGAGGATCTGATTTTCATAAAAGCTCAGTTCCTATTTCGGCACAGAGCTAATTGGCTAGAAGTCATAAGAACTGTGTACACTGAGTATTGGTCTTTTTCAAAACCTGTCACAGTGGGAGCTGTCGGATGGTGAACACTTGTGAAAATCTGCCCTCACATCAGCAATATTAGCAAAAAGTTTTGCACCTGGTGCTTAGCTCTGGTGAGGGTCTGAATATGGCCGTTCATCATCAAAATCAGACGTTTTCTCAGTGGAAAACTGAGATTGGAGTTTATGGTTTGAATCAGGTGTAGTAAAGTCTTTGGAGGTTTTGCACTTCACTGCTCTAACAGATAGGATACTGGCTGTTTCTTTCTTTCCCATTCTCTCAACCCAGTTTCTTTTTAACACAGGAAAAACATTTCTTGGCACTCCATTTAGCCTTAATGAGCCTGGAAGAGTTGACCGTGTTGCACTTTCACTGCATTAATGTTGTCAAGCGAATATAAGAATGAACTCAAAATTTGCTGGTAAACATGTACCTAGGGCATACAGAAAGCAGCTTTACCAAGCTACAAGCATGTCGTTTGTAATGAGTCCCCTGGCTAGGCACACTCTGCGTGTCCTCTCCATCTCATAAACAAAGAGTAAGAGCTGTCTTTTCCGTGTGCAAACTGGCATGGCATTTGTGGCAGCACGAGGTTTTTCTCAAAGACTGATATGAAAAGCGGTTTATCTGTGCTGTGGTCAATGTATCACCCTTCTCACACTTTTTGAGCCATTTTTTGAGAATGATGAATTGTAGTCATCTCCGTATTCAATTAATTTTACTCAGCTGGTTCTTACGGTGCATTTGTACCAAATGTCCTCTAACAGCTGATAAATCATCCCTGAGTGGCTGCAGAGGCAGCGGCAGTGACATACACTGGACTGACGACAGGAATGTGTCACACCATGTCTCTCGCCCCCTCTTTCCAGAAAGATTTTTGTGACCTTTGGTGGCATTTGCAAGAAGCCATTTTATCCTGATGTTGCATGGCTCTATTGATCTCTGTGTAGGATTAATCTTAGACAAACAGGCTGTATAATTTATGTAAACTCTGCAGGTAATTAAATTCCTTCCAGCAAAGGTCAGGGCAGAATATTTAAGATTTCATTTGAATAGAAATTACAGTTAGAAATGAAGGAAAAAAAGAGAGAAAGGAAGAAATTTGGAGCTTGTCATATCAATTATTATGGTAAAACTAAAATGACTCAAGTTATTTCTCAAGGGCTAAGATCCAGTCTTCATCATCTGCACACAGAGTTTGGAAATGTTTGTCTATAACAACTTACAAATAACTTTAAGAAATGTTCAAATAGTTCTAATGGATAGTGAATGAAAACATCATCTTTTTTCAAATAGACCTGAGACTCTCCTTCCTAAATGAGCAAGCCCTACACGTGCAAGCATGTCTTTGTAACTTGCCATGATTATAGTATTCACTCTTCCTTCACCAAGATCTCAAGGCTCATGGAGAGCATTATTTTTCTGTTCACCTTCCAGTTTCATAAATCTTTGGATTTCAGTGTGCAAGCTTGTCTTCTACAAAAAAATTCCATTTTGGGGGGGCAAGCCCAGGTGCTCATATGAATGCATGGCTTCTGAGCAAGGATGTTGAACAACACAAACTACCTTATAATAAAATTTTATGCTTTGAATACTGTCTTTTTTTGGTTGACATGTCCCTAATTATCAGAATGTGGTGTTATGTTTGGGAAAGGCTTGCATAATTTCTACTACATATCTGATGAAATGGTCTTTGTCTGGACACGACAGAGGACTGTCACAAGGCTGAGCGAGGACCCAGGCTGGGGACGGAGCTGTTCAATGGGTGAAATTCTTGGAGCAACCCAATCTATGGAAATGGTTTGAGCGAGTGTCACAGTCACCTTCTCCTCCAGCTGAGAGGAGTATATATTCACAGAGATGCTGAGATATAAAATAGTTCTCAGTTACAGAACAGTATAGGTGGTAGAAGTAGGATTTTTCACAGAAACTCTTTTGTTGCCTTTTTCCTCTGTCTCTCATCGAAGGGCCTTTACAAGGCTTTTGTGAAATGGGGTAGTGGTTGGCCATCATTGAGAAATGCAATCATGGTCTCATCTTAGTGTCATGACATTGCTCTACCTCCCTTCCTGCAGCGAGGACCTCACCAAGGTCTGGTTTGGCTTCACCATCTCCAGGAGCTCTGTGTCCCTCACACCTCACTTTCCAGTGCACTCATCATCTCTTCATATGGTTATTCTCTCACCCCAAAACTTTTCTCCTCCAACCCCTCCTATACTGACTGTGAACTCTCCACCCAATACAGTTGCTCCTTAAATCTGCAAACTTAACTGACTGCCTTGAAACCACACTTCATCTCCAAACTTTGTTTGCAGTAAGAAAGGCAAAATATACCTGGGATTTAAAATCACAAAAGGAAAGAAAAATTCAGTTGTAAAGGACCTCAGGAAGTCTCTAATACGACCTCCTGCTCTGAGCAGGAACAGCTATGTTATCAGACCAGGTTGCTCAGAGCTTTATTCAGTTGGATCTTGAAAACCTTGATGCACAGAGACCACACAACCTCTCTTGGCAACCTGCTCCACTGCTTTAGTGTTCACTTAGAGTGAAATCATTTAGCGAATGAATGAAATTATTTTGCAATAAATGATTTGAGGAAATTATAGTGTAAAGGTAAAAACACTTGCCCCATAAAGCAAGTGGTCACCGCTAGGAATTCAAAAGCAAAAAGCACCTACAGCTGCATCTTAAACACCAGCCACCCAACTGCTGCGCATATGCCCAGTTGTTCTGAGATACCTGCAGCATCTGCTGCTGCTACAGGTCCTGTTGCAGATCTGCTCCAGTCACAGGAGCATCTGCCTCGCCAGCTTTGCAGCAGCGTCTTCCCTCTTGTAGCTAGCCGCCTTTGCTTCAATTAGAGCCCATCTGCCTCAGCACTGGCTGTCTCTGTTTCTGATATGATTACAATCACATCTGTTCTGCCATTGACTGCTGCTTTCATTATGGTTATAATGTCATACATCCTTGTGCTTTCTGCTGCTGTTCCTAGTATAATGACACTACCATCTGACTTGGCTTTTGACACAGTTGCTTAAAACATCTGCCCCTGTGCTTACTTGAGGACACAGGTGTAGTTGGGCTGATGTGAACTTAAGGTTCATCTAAACCCATGTTTCCTCCACCACTGGCCATCTCCACACACTTATGGGGAAGATGTGGGTGCTACACAGATGTGGGCACTACAGGCAGATGTGGTAAGATCTGCTGCTGATCTTTGCCTGCTCCTGCAGTTGGTGCAGCAGCTATAGTGTTAGCCTGGGATTTGGGAGAGCTAGGTTCAGATTTCTGCCTTGCAACCAATTGACCAACTAAGTCCGAAAAGATTACTTAGGCCCAGATCTATTGTGGAGTTTCACACTCCATGTCACAGTTGCCGGTTTTCCAGTGGTTGGTTTTCACTATAAGAAAAAACCTTAGTTTTCTTAGTGTTCTTGACTTCTTAGTGTTCTTGACTTAAAGTTCACCATGCAATGGATGAGGAAATTTAGAAGAACCTCAGGAATTTTCTCAAAAGTTGCTGCACTGAGAAAGGGCCTTGCCGTAGGAATTTGTAGCGACATGGGCACCTCCTTTCATGCAGGATTCATAGCCTGAAACCATCCCCCAGAGGAATGTGCCTGTTTCTTTTCAAAATGGAAGTGGACTCAGTCCTTCTTTCCCAAACCACAGCTGACATGCAGTAGCAAGTGCCCACATTCTCCTCTGGGTGCAATGGCAGCACTGAAAAAGAGTAACAGAGGGATGAGGATTCAGCGGGTTTCGGCTGTGGGTTTTAAACTGCCCCTCCTACAGAAGATTACCTCAATATCAATAAAGAGGTGGCTGTATGTGGGGAACTTTCTCTTCTACAAGCTCTGCGTACAGTGTTTAAAAATTCACCAGGTGAGAAGGGAAAGGGGTGGACCACACATAAGCAGTAAAGAAGAAATCTGAACTGGCATGTTTGCCATCATCAGCTATGGCTCCCACAAGTAGTACTGGAGACATTTAAGTAGAACAATAACTTCAGGTTAAAAAAAAAAAGAAAAAGAAATAGCACTGTAACTCTGCTCTGAAGAAGGACTGTTGTTGCTGGACATGGAAGCATGGAAGAGCTGGTGAAATCCTATTGTTGCTTATTTGACGTGTTCACAGGTTTTCCCAGTAAATCTCTGCCATGTAGTAAAACTCCCCTTACCCACAGAAGTACAGAACAAATTGAACTTTCCCATTTTCTTGTAAGTAATCAACTTCCAGGCCAAAACCTCAGCCCCTCACAGATATCCCCCTCAGGCCTGTCTTCACTGACGTATGCCGGCACACCCAGTATTCTTTATTACAAGCTTCAACCCAAAAGCCATATAGCCGTGTTGGCAAGCTCTGCTCAAGCAATAAGTCACTCTTGTTGAACCAATAAACCCTGTTAAGAGGCTGGGCTTCTCAGTGCAAGCACAGCACTTGCAAATATATTGATTAGGGTTCAGGCTCATGGGTTTATGGCTCCTAATGTGTCATTTAGTTTATACAAATCTATACAGGTCTGTCCTGGGATATTTGTATGACTCCTCTGTCTCCTCATTAGTATAATACCACAGCATATCATAATCTCCTTCCCTTCCCTTCCCTCTCCTTCTTCCTCTCTCCTCTCCTCTCCTCTCCGCTCCTCTCCACTCCTCTTTCCACAGTTATCTTCCCAACTCCCTGTGGATGTATTATTACAGTGCACTACTCTCTTACACCCACTGCAGCATTCAGTGATGCGGGAAGTTTGGGATGTTACAGTCTGACACTGATGGGTCAGGCAGCCCCACGTTTGCTGAGCTGAATGCACTTCAGTAGTCTCCTCCAACGCAGGAGGCTCCGCCTGGATGCTTACATTTCAATAAGTGTGTAACATTTGCAGAATCAGGAGTCCAAATCTGCCATCAAAATGATCTGCAAAAGCAGCTGGTCTTACGCCTGTCTAATCAAACTAGACCAAACCTCTGAACCTTTTGAGGTTCGTCCATCACTAATAATTAAAGTCTGACTTTGATAAAGCTGATGTTTGGTTTATAAAGGCAGACTAATAAGCTCCAGGAAGACTTAGAAATCCTATCGAGTAATGTATTGCATTACAAATATTAAAAATTACTGTCAAAATTAACATAATCTACTGCTGGGCACATTAGTATATTAATCTGATGGGAAGCGTGACCTCTCTTTCCTAACTTTCCAAGCGACCCTGGTAAAACTGTGACATTTCTAGATATGTTACAGATAACTTTTTTTTTACAGATCTGTAAAAATATAAGATACAGAGAATGTAGATATCAAAAATACTGTATTTTCAGGGCTTTTAAAGTTTCTGTTACAGGCTTTTCTGTTACATGAATGTCCTTTGTATTTAATGAGTAGCCCAATTTTTTATGTGCTTTAGGCAACTGGTTTTGTCTGGGCTTTTTTCTCTGGCTTTCCGTTTTTGAGGCAGATGTTAACTTTATGGTTAAAGAGGTTTGGGCCTCCCTCTGTGATATTTAAAGGGACCTAATTTTAATTTCAGTGGCTGCAGCTAGCAAGTAGTGGGAGTTACTGACCTTGAGATGACATGCATGAAAGGATAGAGTATGATGGGGACTTTGTCCCATCTCTCTGTGTCTTTGTTGGACAGTGGCTGTAATGCACATCTGAATCTTTTAGATGTTTCTTTTCTCTCCCCTGCTTTGTGGATGGACATCATCTGGAAGACACTGATGCAGTGGAGGATAACATACCAGTCACTTACACAAGAGGAAGAGAAAGAGGAAGAGGAAGGAAATAAGACGAAATGAAATGTGCTTTCTGATGTCTTCGTGTTCTCCTGACTGAAAAGGAGAAAGATTTGCTTGTAATTCTCAATCTACTTGGGAGCACAGCATTAAAGCTAGATATAATATTAACGGTAAACTTTAGCCCTCACCATTGGCTAAAGCATTTTTCAGTTTTTGATGTTCCCCTTTAATGCAGAGTTGTTTCTTCCTGCCCCTTTTCTACTCCTTGTCTTCTGCGAGCATGGGAACCCATCTTTCTTTGAATTAGAGGTCTTCAGCAGGCCTGTGGTGATCATTGCCCTCTTCACCAAATATCCTGGATGTCTCACTATGCCTTAAAGGGATGAAAGCCCAATTTCCCTCTTCTCCATCTTCTGAAATGGCTGTTGAGGGGTGTAGGAGTGGTGTGTCCCAGCTCCTTCTGATCAAACAGCAATTAACATACCAAGAACCATGGCACACAGATCCTAGAGAATGTGTGGGGAATCTGAAAAAATAGGGACTAAAGAGTAGAGCAAGTAGAGGGGGCAATGAAGAATGGCAAAGTCACAGAAGAATGGAGTTCTTAAGCTTCTTGTGAATATACATTGATTTCACCAAATGATATCGGGACAAAAAAATTTGGGGAGAATTTTTAAATGTCAAAATATTTTGCTTTGACAGTCTCAACACACACACGCACATATTTTGGCAGGAAAAAGGTCTGTTCAGCCTGAACTGCATTTTTCCCAATGCTTTTTTTTTTCCCCAGATGAGCTACTGAAGAGGAAAAAAAAAATATTTAAAATATTTTCTTCCTGCAGGTCTAGGCTACTCAGACCTGCAGGGAGTTGAAGGTGTGCATCTCTTTTTTGATATCCTGGATATTGGCAGAACTGAATTCCCCAAACGTGCTGGGCTGACTTAGTGACCATCTGTCTGAATTGACTGTGTTGTCCCTGGCTCAAATGACCACCCAGCCTGAACTCTGCAAGGGGAGGCTGCCAAGCTGTGGTTAGTTTCTTCCCCAAATAGCTCTAAAGTGTGGCTTGGTGTGTGCTTTAAGTAAAATTATGCTACTGTTCAGTTCTCTGCTTGATTAAAACGTATCTTTCAGCGTTTAAGGGTGGGCAGTGACTTCCTGGGATTAGGAAGGGAAGTGAACTGGCTGGAAAGCAGCAAGGAAAGATGTTGTTTACGAGCAGTGGGAGGGCAGAGTAGCATGTGTTGCTGAAGTTTGGGGCTTGGCCACATTACTCAACTCCGGTTAAAGATCTGCTAAATTCACTCCGAGTCCCATTTTCTTTCTTAATAGTACACACAGGGATGCTTTTACCAGAAGTGTGATTCATCCGCTGTGGTATTCTAGATAAATTTTGGGAGAGCAGGGCTCCTTTGGGCTGACACTGTGACCATTTGCCCCAGGACAAATGCCCTCACAGCCTGTCAAGTTGGCTGAACACAGACTTCTTAAGATTTGGACTTTTTCAACAAGTAAGATTTCACTTGGCATAACAATTTTCTTCCCATAATAAATGTTTTAAACAGCTTTGGAAGTCCTTGCTTTCTCACGATTTCGGCAGGGTGCCGCACTCCCTGGGCTCCAGCTGCTGCCAGAGAAGCTCTCTGCAGGGATGCTTGTCAAGGAGAGACTTCATCATCCAGAGGAAGTGCAGGTATTATAAACTCATCAGTACAGTCACTACTTAACAGTTCTGTGTGAAAAATGAGTGAACATGCTCAGGTGCCACTTCACTAATTTACAGAAATGGAAAACTTGGCTGTTTTGAAGATACAAGGGTTGCAGTGGCTGTCAACTTAATGAAAAGAGATGTTCTCTTCTTTGTTTCTCTCTCAAAAAGAAAGAAGTTGATAAAACAAATCTATTTTAAGCCTTTTAATGAGCAATTGTTTAGAGCAGTCAAAACATTGGCTTCCTGAAGAAGCCAATAACTGATTTAACATGTTTTTTATAGATATGTGTGTGTATGGCTTAGAATATGAAAAGGAACTGTTTATAACCTCCAGAGTCATTGGAGTGGAGTGTAACATCCCTCACAAGTAGAGGTCAAGATTTCTGGGTTTTGGCCCAGGCTTTGATACAGACTTGTTTTCTGACAGTAGCAAATGATATCATTCTCTTTCCTCTTTTTCTCTGTTTGTCAGATGAGTAGGATGACACTCTCAGATGCATTGCAGTCTAATCAATTTTTCTAAAGCATCTAAAGATCCTTGGATGGAAAACAGTATCTATATATTCTGAGTCTACAATTTCCAAAGTTTTGTGTCTGTATACTTTTTTGTCTTAATATATTTGCATCTTAACAGAAATTAAATCAAGAACACCCCAGCTGAAAAAAAAAAACCACTGGGTTTGAGCTTGAACTAGTTTTCCTCTTGTCCTTTTTTTTGATCCTCACTAGTACTGTGCTATACCTCCTGGCTTTTTTTCTGAATGTTGAGAAATTCCCCAACTGACATTAATGGTCATAGAAGGAAAAACTGAAATATCACATTTTTTGATGTAAATTAGTTATTTTCTTATGCTGAAGAAACAGCTTATTTTGATGGCAGTGGCTTCTGTTGTATTTATGTTCCTCCATTGATCTCATCAAGGTGCCAGATGAACCATCCACACAGGGCCTGAACCAACTGGGTCCAATATTAATGAGGAAAGGGACGTGCTAATTGTAGCAAGTGGTTCAGAGACCAGTGCTTCAAAGCCAATTCAGCTGGACCAGACTGAGCCTCCCTGCGCATGGTTTTTCACATGATCTTTCATCATCTTTTGAACAGAAAGGCTACACGAAGACACAAAAATTTCACTGAAGAAGTTATTTTTCCTTTAGCCAGGGGCACTGCGACCTGCCATCTTCCTCTTATGGGTGGCAGACTGAATGATTAATCAGGACTATCATACCAACTGCTGGTTTGAGTTTATTTTGCAGCAATAAGGTGAAGTAGCTCTAGACTGGAGCATGGGGGATTTTCAATTATTTGCTGTAAGCCGCTCTCCTTCAGCTCAGACTTGGTTTTTTTAGCTGTCTAAGGGAAATATCTCCCTGCTAAAAGTCTATTTTGCTGTAAGATGCAGGGGTTGCACTGACATTCTGGTGGTTATTGCAGTGAAATTCTTGGTCTTTTAGGTTTTCTATTCGATACTGTTCATTTTGCTTTTTTTAATCTGAGAAGTGAGATGATGTTCGTATGAACTTTTAAACTTTTGCTCAGGCACAGGGTGGATGCTGATGGTGGTCACACATGCAAGCCATTTCTCCTCTCTAACAGGCACCGGTAGAGCACTCATTAACTGCTGGTTTTGGGGGAAAGATCTTTGGCACCAGTAAGGTCCTAGGAAGGGCTATGGCACAAAGTCTTTTTGTTGTAAGCTAGAAAGTCACCCAAACATTAGAGGTTGCTTTCAGCAACCCTTGCTGTAGCCCACCAAAGTGAGGTTTCTGTGAAGAAGGTCTCTGGCGTCCTGGGACTCTCCTTCAGCAGTTCCAGCGATGAAGACAACAGGGTGATCTGTTGCTGACAGGCACTGTGGGGATCTGAAAAGGGGAAGCACTTCTGAGCAGTTTCCAGTCTTTGTTCAAGAGTCAACCAAAGGTTTTCTTCACAGATGTTTCTTCACAGAGAAGTAAGTAATGGATCAAATGTTTCTAAGGCTAGGATGCAAGTGCAGTTAAAATCTCTTTGAATATCTTTCAAATGAATCAATAATTTTGTTAACTCTCCAGCATTTATCAGAAATAAGAAATGAAAGGAAATCATAGTTTCAAAGGGTGCTTATTTTATATGTGGTTGTTTTATTTCAGCAGGTATGTGAATTTTGGTCATCCTTTTCACAAATGAAAACACTATGTGAAGGATGTTGTGATCTCAGGCAAGTTTGTAAGATAGCATCACATGTTATTTGGACAGTTATGTTTCCTGAGGTTTCTTAAAAGCCACAGCTATGACTATCCTCAGTAAGAGTCCTTTCCTTTTCATTTATAGTATGCTCACCATATCCTTTTTACAGCCTAGGTTTACTGACTGTGTCAATTCACTGGATGTATTGGTTTGCTTTGAGTTGCCTGTATAATGCACACTCTAAATATTAGTTAAGAATAAAATACTTGTTAACTGCTTTTATATTTTTTGTTAGGTACTTACGGTTGTGAGCTGATAGTATCCTAGTTCACAACTGTCATCTCTATCTCTGTCATCACTTGCCCTCTGGAATTTAAATCTCTGTTTTATACCTCTATGTTCAAGATCTTTATTTTTATATATAGCCTTTTACCCATCCTAGCCAGCATTTTTTTTTATACAAATGGAGATCAGTTCACATTACATATCCTCTTCCACTCATCTCTGGACTGGGACACTTAGAACATTATCAATATTACATTTCACATCTAATCATCAGCTAGTTGAAACTAGGAGAAGAAAATATTTGTTTCCATTATGTCATCCCATTCCTACTTCACAGGTCAACATCCCAGTTATAGTTGTGATAAAATTAGTTCAAAGCATGAAGAACTTCAACAACCTATGTTCAGTAGTTATCAAGTATTGA
This sequence comes from Fulmarus glacialis, assembly GCF_000690835.1. Lineage (NCBI taxonomy): Eukaryota > Metazoa > Chordata > Aves > Procellariiformes > Procellariidae > Fulmarus > Fulmarus glacialis. The sequence continues at coordinate 47,999 of NW_009223773.1, read as the reverse complement.
TAAAGGAACCAAAACTGACAAGGGCTTCACCTGAAAATCTGGCACATGATGGGAACCGGTCTCCTGGGTTTTTCAACTTTGAGATTCCTGCCTGCCTGTTGTAGGTAGGAGCTGAGATTTCTCAAAGGATTTGGGAATGAAGCAACTGCACCTAAGATTCTGCAATCTCTGCATCTTCTTTCTTTCATTCACATCTGTGATGAAATTTCCATGAAAGACATTGTAATTAATGATTGTAAATCCAGAAGAGATCCTGATCATTACTCCGAAGTTCAGTGTAACTCATATTTGTGGTCAAGGTTTTCTGGGAAAAGGTGACATGAGAAAGGTGTAATTAAAATAAACAGAATCTTTCCTATGCGATGGCTTCCCAGCTCTTCCACAGCTTTCAGGATAAACCACATTATGCCTCACATTGCAGATTTGCATCCGCAAAAGGTCATTTTCTGTCAAGTAACCGCGCTCATATACAAAGAGGCCATTTCAACCTTGTTCCTTCAGTTTTACTGTTCTGTGATCAATATCACAGTCTAGACCTGGATGACTGCAGAATCTGATTGTGGCTTAATTTCCCATAAGAGTAGCTAGACCTGCTGAAACAGCTTGAGTATGCAGCACTGAATAAGCAGGCTGAGCGACAAATGTCCTCACACCATATTGGGAAGCCCAATTAGCACAGCAGAGTGCATCTTGCTGTGTCATTTTTCTCCCCATTGCATTTTGAAAGGATTAAGCTCTGGGACAATTATTGCCAAGTAAAGGAAAAGAACATTGGCGTCCATCACTGAATAATTAATTCTAAGGAAACTATAGAGGTGCATGTGTGTTTTTAATTTTTCCGTTTGTATAAGGTTTGCCTTAAATATTTGAGGATAAACTGGCAGTATGTTAAAGAGTTAGTGACCACTAAGGACTTTAACCCAATTCTTCGTTAAATTTAACTGGGGCAGCGGAAAGAATTACCTTCCCTACCAATTCTTGTCACACCCGCTGTCAGATGACACTGTCCCCACAGTGTGGTTGGAGGTGCATCTGATCTACAAAGTTTACAGCCTGCAGGCAAAGAGCACTGATGAGAACAGCAAGCTCATTATTAGGTTTGACTGCATGCACTGACTAATGAGGATGGGTAGTTTCATTTCGGGTGGCATCTGCTTTCCCTAATGCCTGCAGTGTCCCTGTCTGAGTTGCTTGTGAACTGTCTCCTGAAAGGCTTCACTTTAAGGCTCAGCTTAGGACAAGCCTAAATCAACACCAGTTGACTTCAAAATGCTGGGCTGTAATTTGCGGTGGTTTAAAAATGCTTCATGGTTAGGTCTGTCCCTGTTGCACAAGTGCCAACTCTGGTAGAGAATCAGAAGGGAAAACTTGGGACCAGTAATTGCATACGCTGTCAAAGTTTAAGCCTCTGGTATATGTGAGTCAGTATCTTTAGGTTCCCAGAGACCGCACTTGGTCTGGTTTGCCAGGTGAAGTGACCTTGTCTCTGCAGAGCTGCTGCACTGCGGTTTTGTTGGATGAAGGGAAGGTATCAGAAGGGTCTTTTCCCAGGACAAGCAGCCAGGAAGGGAAGACGAGGAGAGAATTGTGCCAGGGGATGTGCTCAGATGACTCACCTCGGTTAGGTAATGCCTAAGCTCCCATCAGCAGCAAATACAAGCCAAAGTAACGTCAGGACACACTTACCCAGCAGATTGGGCTGCACAGCTTATTTCACCATGGGGACTCTTGGCTGAACTTATTTCTAGATCTCTGTTTTCTTGTGCCAGCTGCCTCCATTGAAGGTAACAAGGAGGAACCTGCATATTACTTTAATTTTTATGCTGAGATTTAAATAATTCAGCTATGGAGGTGTCAGTGAAAACGAGAACAAATAAAGAGAATGGATGTGGGGAAGAAAGGGAAGTATTGAAGACAAAAGACTTAGGTACCTCCCAATCAGGGATCAACTCATACAACGGACCATTAAAATTTAGCTGAGTCGAGTGTATTGTTTTTAATTTGTATTCCCATAACATATTCTGTTAAGGAGGGTGTATGCAGCAAATGCATATTAATGATGATACACATTTGCATATTATAGATCCATAATACCAGGGGTGTAGTAAAAATCTTTATGAAAAGTGGTGACTATGCAGCAGTCAATTTTCTCTATATCTCAACCATTTTAATGCTTTTTTTTTTTTTGCACACACAGAGATGCACACACACACACACGCACAAAATCCCTGCAACCGATAGCCATACTACATTAAGGGACTAATGACCTGCAAAATTCCATTTATAAAAGATGAAGAAATGTCAGATTTATATAGAGAATCATCAAATTATCTCTTCCTCTGGAAGACTTCCAGTTCTTTGTTCCTTTGTTCTAAAATTTTTTAAACCAACAACCTGCTGAATATATTGTTTTTAAAAATATATGTTTAATCCACCTCAGATTCAGTGCCAAGAGAACATTATCCTGAATTTCATTTTCAGAATAATTTGTATGGCTGAGATACAAATTCCTGTAACTCAACTGTATACAGTGAAAACTAGCCCCAATTATGCTAACTATGGGTTGTTAGTGGTCCTTAACTGAGTAAGAAAAATTTTAGTGGTTATCTCAACGTATCTGAACAGGCGTGGACCCTCAAGTCAGAATGAGACCAGCAACAGAGTCTGCAAATAGGTCTCTGTTGGTCTAAATGCATAGTTAAAACCTCCTTTACTGTGGATAACACTTTGGACAAAGTGTGCTGAATTTGCCTCCCATCAGTGCTCACGAATGTTGTTACTGGTTCAAGTGGACTTAGAAATGTGGTAAAGCAGAGGAATAACCTGGCCAGTTATACCAGGGTATGAGCAAAAGCCTTGGGTGCCAGGTGTCAGTCTTGGTGAGGGAAGGTTTCCTGATGTAAGAGAGAAAATTGGGGCCCAGATTCCTCCCGGCTTTGTTTCTGCCTCCAAGGGAATTGCTTTGTATGCCACTGCAAACCTGAAAAGTTCTGTGTAAAGGCTGAAGGCCAGGGACAGGCAAAGATTTCTGCTCCCTTTTGGATGAGTTTTTATGCTCTGAGGAGCAGAAGAATCGCTTGTAGCTGTTTCTCACTAAAGGAGAATCACAGCAAAAATGGGGAAAGGTGGACTCAAAGCTCACAGTGCAAGCGGTTGATTTTGGCAGGTCTGGCTGATCGCAAGAATCTTCTGGCTCAGAGGGCCCCGCTCAGTTTGCCATCAGCCAGTTTTTTATAAGGACCTTCATGGAATGAGAATTAATTGATGTCTGTGTCAATATGTGGCCTGGACAGGAAATGTTTGTTAACTCACTTCGTCCCATCCTCTCTTTCCTAAAGAAGGTACCACCGCTGACAGACCGGAATGGAACGAGGGAGCAGGAGATGTCTGGTCCCATGATGCCAGTTCATCCCTCTCAGTGTAGCCTCCTGGGTGGTTCCTGCCTTCGCTTCTTCCACGGCACAGCAGGTGCATCCCAGGTATGCTGCCTGCTGCTATGTACTTTGCTGCAGACAGAGTAAAAGTCCAATCTGTCTTCCACTCTTGCCATTGACTACACTGTGAGTGGGAGCATATCCTAATTTATAGAAACCAAATGATCTTTACAAACCCAAAAAGGCTAAAGTAATGTAAAATCATCTTTGGACCTGCTCAACAGCCTTATATTCTCAGTGACACTTTAAGGACTGCAAAGCAGAGGTTTGTGAAAGCAATTTTTCTTCTGCAGACACTGTCTGACTTTAGGAGTAAGATTTATATTTTCAGGTTATGCACAAGTCTTCATCCCTTGTTTATTAAGGGGTAACAAAAGTGGAACACTAAAGGATGAAGGCAGGCGAGGGTCTCAATTTTAGGTATATATGTCTCCCTTCGTCTGCGTTTATGTTTTTAATATCTACAGAAGTATTGTTTTCTTTCAGATTTATTTTAACGTGAAAAACAAAGAAAACCCAAAAATATATTGCCCTTGGATCTTCAATGCTGAAAGACAAGGAATGGTGAAGTACCTGGTTTGTGTCCTTCTGTCTTTTCTACTCACCTGCAGGGTGAGAAGGAGGTAAAAACGCAGAATAACTGGCGTTTGGCTGGGGTGAGGAGGGACATATCACCTGTCTCCCGTGTGCCTGCAAGCAGTTGTCCATGGCTGTCCGTTTCTTGGGGTACCTGCAGGTATGTTTGACATGCTATAGAGATGCCAGGCCCTAGCCACTGGGTCAGTGCATTATGTACATCCATCTGCTTTAACCCTTGTAATAGCGTTTATGTGAGGGTAATGTTTAAAGGTTAGGGCAGTGACCCTAAAGTCATCCCAAAATATATGGCCTTATGGTTGGGTGATGAGAAGCCTGCAATAGCAAAATTCCCCTAGGTTTAAATTTTATCCTGGCTCTGTTATTGTTTGCGCTCAAACCAAATTTCTCCATCGTTGTAATCCAGCTGATTTTGTGAGTGAAACTAATTGGGACAGAATAGACTTAAATATTATGAATGGCTAAAATAAAAATGGGGGAAACGGGTATAGTTTTTCAGGGAAATTCAGTGGATGCAACATGTATTAGCCTTCCTAACAGGCCGGTTAAGGCATATGCTTACATCCTGACTCAGTTTTACTCAGTCCCAAAGGGAATCTTCATGAACAAGAAATGGAAGCAAAAAGAGAAGAGTCAAGACCTCGCTATTTTTTCCTTAGTCAGTGGAGGACCAGTTGCCCCATCCTAGTCCCTTTAGACCAAAAGGGAGTTTTACCATTGACGTTAATGGGAACAGGATCTGGCCCAGTAACCGGCTATTTTGGAGCTGCTTCTGTCGCCCTTGCTGCACTGTTGCCGAGAGTACAGAACATCCTTGCCTTCTGTTTTTCACTCCTTAATGTTTCCTTAGAATACTTAGGCGGAGAGTGACTGTAAATGCTTAACCTTTGTCAATGGCAGACGTTCAACAGAGTTTGGCTGCCTCCTTCTATTTCCTTGTGGACACTGATTTAAGAGTCCATCCAAAACATTTGTTCAGAAGGATATGACTAACATGAGAATCTGTCACTGTGTAAACACAGTGACCAAAAACTATTTGGCAGCGTTTTGGATCTGCTGGCTAATAATTAGGTATTTACATTTGCTTTAACAGCACCAGTTGTGATGATCTAATGTCGTTCAGTATTTATATGGATAGCTCATCAGATTTTTTTCATTTTACAATGATTCAGCATAATCACATGAGAGATAAAGAACATTTAAAGAAAAGTACTTATTTCAATAACTAATGTAAAATTTCACTCAGGACCACATTAGCAATGACATGCTGAGCTCACACGAGAAGAACAACGCCTGCATTTACTGGAAACATTGCAGTAAGGGTGAGTGAAGTCATTGAAAACAAATTGCTGTTCCCTTCCTAAATAGGCTTGGGCTGGAATAGGGTCCTCTGGGTTGTGACCAGATTTAGCCTTCGCAGCCAGTTTGTTCCACAGAAACTGAGTAAATTCTCTTGGGAAACAAATCTGCAAAAATGTGCATGAGAATTTTTGGGGAGGGGAGTGATACATGGGTCTAACACAGTCAAAAATATATTAAAAGCCATAAACTGTTTGCTGGTTTTTGGGCAGCTTCAGAAGAACACATTCATTTATTGACACTTTTATCACTGCAGCAGGTATAATGTTATACTGATCCAACTGTGTCAAAAGTTATGTGAACAACACATATATCAGTCCCTAATTCAAATACACATTATTCACTATCATGAAAACTACAAAGACTGTGAAGCCTTAATGATACAGATCCAAGTACACATTGATAAGCTTGAAGGGCATATGATTCGTATTAACTTGTGTACCTTCCACTGACATTGCTTTCAGAGCATCATAAAGGAGTAGGAAAATATTGTGCAATAGCCAGTACGAACAAATTTGCTTTTGATTCTCCTACTATTAAAGAGCTTGTGAAAACGTGTGAGGAACAAGACCTTTTCCTGCCCACTCGAGGAAGGAAGAACAACATTACCTTGTTTGACTGTTTGCAAGAAGCAGAAAAATTCACAGCTTTCCTCACACACATACCTCAGATCACCCCAACAGATCCTGGGAGACAAGGAAAGTCAAATAATGTGCTCTGAGAACCGCATGAGTGATAGACTTCTCCATGAGCTTTCCAAATCTAACAATGGCAAAGGTAATTCTGTGCACAGAACCACCACCATGGATAGTAGTACTGCTGCTGGGTACCGTCACATCTTTTATCCTTTATTTGGTGCTTTGATAAGCTAAGGAATACATTTCTGTGCAATATACTTTCAGCTTAGCCAGGCTAGATCTCATCCTGGTACTTCCATTTCCAGTGCAGCACATTTCTTCTTCTAAATTTTTCATTTCACACTGATAAGCACTTTAGCTAGAAAATTGCAAGATACTATGATAGAATCATAGAAATTAGGAGTCATGAAATCCGTCGCTCTGCTTCAGGGGAGGAGAAAGCAAAGGGATGACAGGGGACAAGGTGAAAAGAGAGCAATACTATGCTATACACGTCTGTCTATACCAACCAAGTAACTGCAGCTGGGAGCGGTATATTTTTTGACAATTCACTGTGCAAAATTAAAATCTGTTATAGGAATATTTTTCTACGACTTTTTTTCTCTACTCTGTGATCCCTGACTATTTCATGGATCACCAAGGGCATAGCTATGGCTTCTGGGCTCTGTTGTCACTTACAATACACAGACTCTTCCACACTTGAGAAATAATGACAAGTCTCTGTGGTGGAAGATTTTCAATATTCCTAAAATTAACAGGGGTGGAATTTGAATTCTGTGCGGAAATTTGGTAGGGGCAAAGTGAGGAGAGAAGGAGAGGAGACTCGCATCCTAGTGTGAGATATTTTTCTTCCTGAAAATTCTCTCTCCCTGTCTTTTCTTGGTGGAGCTGGTCAAATCATCTAGTAAGAATGAGTCATCTTCGCCAATGTCACCTTTTCATTATTTCTGCACTCATAGTACTGGCAATAAAAGACTGCTTCAAAAAGGAAAATATTCTCAAGATCTTGACCTGCAGTGCTCTGGAGATGTGATTAACTTGCCAGAGGTATAGACAGCTCCAAACTCATTCAAAGCAAGAACTTTGGGACTAGCTGGTAGATTTTGGATGTTTTCCAAGATAGGAATGAAACAGAAGCATGTGGATGTTCTGCATTCACACTGCAGTGGCAATGGGCTGTCATTCCCGAAGGCTGGACGTGCCTTTCATCCTGACTCCAGATGTGCTTCCCAAAGAGGTCACTTTATCTGTTTCTCCTCATCTGCTCTTCTCACCCCGAGCCGTGAGTGTTCTTCCCCTCCCATCCACAGGCTCAGTTGCTCCCTGGCAATGTAGACAAACAGGCCCAGCGCTTGCACCAGGTTAGTTAACCTGGTTAGAGCAAGCCGGGGACTGCTCATGTGAGTATCTCCACCAATAGATCAGATGGGGCAGTAGTTTCCAGTTCGGATGCAGGGATGAACAGCTGTGGGGAGTAAACTTCTCAGCTGGAACAGCTGGAGCTGAAAGAGGATGAGTGACTATGTCCCGAGACAGCTAGGCTAAGTAACAGAAGCAACTGAGCTGTGTTTATACAATTTCCAGGCACTTAAATGAAATGATTACCCTAAAACCTGCCTCAGTCACCACTAAAATACTAGAGCATCCTGCCATCTGTTCCTCAATTAGAAAACTCACATGTCTAATTAACATCTCTTTCTTTTCTGGTCTCAGATACTCACAAAAAGAAGGAAAGAAGCCTGAGAAGCTGATTGCAGAGAGGGGCTCTAAATACACTGATACAAATACAAAATGACTACCCGTTAAAAAAAAAAAAAGCTTAAAATTTTGTAACATCTAATTACAATGCCAAAAAGAAAAGCTCTAATAAATCCTAGCTGGCAAAAATAAAAAAATAAATCCAGATAAATCTTCTTTCAAAAAAAACCCAAGAAACAAAAAAACCAAAGAACCCATGAATTGATAAACTACATCTGTAAAGGGTGAAAGATCCTTATTATATTCTGTTATGAATTTATCTCAAGCTTCTGATGAAAGTATCTTGAACAAGAATACCATTTGATAAACCATTACCTCACTTAAATTCTTAATATTTGTATTTTTTTTTTCATATTACGTACAATATATGTGATTTTCAAGAAAGGTAATAGGTTACTATGTGTCCAGTTCTGTACTGAAGACTTAATTCCCAAACATTTCTTTAACTCCCTCAACCACTGTATGTGGAGTATGCTGTTATAAGCCAGCTGGTAATACCAGATTGATGCTTCCCATTAGATAGGCTTGGTTTTCAGCTCCCAATAATTTTTGTAATCTTTAACGATTTGGAGTTTAATATTCCCTGTTACGTGCCTACTTCAAATGTATTTTTTCCCTAAGCAGCCTGGGTCAGCTAGTTTCATGAAAGAAGTTAGGAAAAAAGAGAATACCGTAGAGAGGTGGTTTGATCTGGTTTTGTCCAAGTTAAAAAAAAAAAAAAACAACAAACCAAAAATAAATAAAAAAGCTGGAAAAGTAGTTTCTCGAAACTTCCAATGCTTCGTGGTTTGGAGTAGGGTTTTGAATTTTAGAAGCACTTAGGCCTTGTTTCATGGACAGTCTTTGACTGTGCCCACAAAAGCAGCCTACATTTGTCCTTCAATGAATTTGTTTATGTGCCTTCGGCAGGGGCATCTTAGATTTTTTTCCTTGAAAATCCTCTGAGAATTTTGTTTTTACTGATGATGCTGTCCCTCAGGCTGACTTGACAAGATGCTGCCGGTGAAAATTTTGGAACTTTGTTCCTCCACTGAGGAGAGGTGAGTGAGTCTAGCAGCGGGAGGAACTGAGACTAAACAGGCATGAGAAAAGGTCTGAGAGAAAAATGCAGAAAGGTTTCCCTTTCAGAAAAGTGCACGTGCTGGATTAGGTTCCCTGCCAGATCCCAAAGCGGAACCCAGCTTTCCTGTGACTGCTGTCAGCAAATCTCTGTGAAACCCTCTGGAAAAATGTCCGGTTCTCCTTCAGAGCTGTTCACAGAGAGGATGACAACCTGCTACTACTATCAGTTTCTCCTCTAAGCCTAGTGGCAGAGGTAGATCTCAAGTTTCCAACCCCAATGATTTGTGTGGGTGTCAGCATTACTTTATGCAACAGAAAGCCTATCCTTTTTCCCCATTTGATGATTTAAAAAGTTGGAAAATTACATTCTTAGGAAATATGTGAAAAGAATGTAGATGTAATTTCAAGGCAAGTATTAAAAACTCAGATTTAAGGTTGTCTTGGTGATCTTAATTCAACCTTATTATGCATATTGATACAATAATTAAAGAAGTCTTTATACCCCATTTTTTTCCATGCCAAAAATTGCGTCTCATTTATTACGTAAAATGCTCAGGACTATGTAGCAAAAGAAGGATCCCAACAAGAAATAGAGACCAAAGGAATGGGGCTCGGAATAAAAAGGATATGTACAAAATATTAGCCACCTGTTATGTGAAGATGTTTCAAGAAACAGAAAGATATGAACATAGAAGGAAAATACACTTTCTGTGCTAAAGACACATACCACTGTGCACAGACATACACATACCTATTTCCTCCTCTTCTTGATTTTCTTTACATGGGAGGTGATTATACAGCAGACGTAATTGCTATGTCCTGGTGACTCAGGCAGTAGATCTGCCGCGCTGTGCTTGCAGCAACCCCTTCAATTCAGCACTCGTTTTCTGTTTCAGAAGGCACTTCAAATGAAGATTTACACTGAGAAGTGTAATGAAACAAATAAAGACAGTTTTCTTCAGCATTATTTGTGTAAAATACTGCCATAGGGACAGAAAAATTACCTTGATCATGAAATAATGTCTGAGATGGATTATATCACAGACATAGTTCTCTCCCTTTGGCAATGTTTTGCTGATGCTCCCTTGAAAACCAGTCAGAATTTACATCCTCTATTTGCATGCATATACACGTATTACATTACATTAAATTTTTCAGACTGGCTTTAACCCAAAATCTAATTTTTAAACCTGTAAAATTATGAAAACAATTTTACATCTGCACTTTATTGGTGTAATTTAGGTCCCTGGAACAGGTAGCCATAGACTGCGCTCTAAATTACTGAGCTGTAAGGTACATTAGGTGAAATAATATCTCATTGAAGTCATAGAAAGTATCCCATATATTTTAGAAAGCAGAACTTTTCCCCCCTGTATTCTTTGGTACCAAGGAGAAAGGCAAATCTGATGCTTGGTAATAAAAGCCCAACCATGCTACAGTCTCTTTGTCCCAGTCCTACAATGCCATGAAACTAGTACCTCTTGCCCCTTAAGATTCCCACTATAAATTAAATCTCTTCATTGCATAAAGCAGAGACTTTTCAAGAACCGCATTGTGCTTTGTATTTCCCTAATGGAAAGGAAACATCAGGGGCAAAAGAAACATAGTTGGAGCACTCTGCTGTCTTGGCTGCTCTCGGGTGCTAGAGCAGCCCTGTATGTGTGTTGGTAACCGGGTAGAGCGTTCCTGAGGCTGCTCTAATTTATGCAAGGTACTGGACTGACATCTGGCTGCCTCCAGACTCCAGGGGAAGATATAAGTGGCTTAAAGCCAGTTTTGCCTGTTCTAGTGATGAGGGCAGCTCAGCCAAATCAGAAAATCTGGCACTTAAATATACAAATTATAATAATAATATTTTGGGACAGAGGAATAAATAGATGCCAGCCTTAGCAAATGTGGCCCAATGGTGATGCATAAATAAAACACCATCTGCTGGAGACATACAAGCCTTTAAGACTTGCACTTTTGAGTTTGCAGATTTTTATTAAAATAGATAGATCATCAGGGCAAGGTTTGGGGACAGATAACTCAACTGTGACTTCTATTTTGATTTCTTTCCAAAGCATGGCACTTCCAAATGCTAACAGTAAGGTTTCTGTTTCCCTTCACAAATCTGCTTAACTTTACTGTTTGGATTATAAAACAGGGATGAAAAGAGACTGGTTGGATACTCCTGTACTCCTTCCTCCATCTTTCTGTGTGCTGGTGTTTCAGGATGTACTGTCTTTCCAGAAAACTGCAACGAGAAACATTGCAGTTAGAATCTGCTTATTTTTGATGTTCACTAAATGCACAGAAGGTATGTTGTGTGGTATTCCTTCCATCTGAAAACCTCTCTTTTTTGGCCATTGACACATGCCACTAACATAACTTACACATATTTTGTGGTTTTGCTCTGTGAAAAGGAAGTATTAAGCTCTGAGACACTGTAATAAATTTGTTTGGTTTTGATAGAGATTGACTGCCTGAATGCTACCATTTTTATCAGCTATAAATTGCTCTACAAGCTGTGGGACGAAGAACCCTTCATGCTCTATTTTGACTTAAACTGGATAAATCATTCACAATGATTCCTTCAGGAGATGTCAGTGCTTTCTGTTGTGTAAATTTGTCGCAAATGCATTTTCTAATGAATTACATCATTCTCAATCTGCAGATTGCTCACAAGTAATACACTGAAAATGTTTGAAATTTTATGTGGGCTGGTTACCAACCTACATGTGTGGTGTTTTTTTCTGATCCCTGTAGGATGGTTAGATGCAGTTATCAAAAACTAATGTATATTTCAAATGTAATACTATTGTTACTGTCAGAGTTTCTTGGAGTAACATCTAGAGACCAGCACTAAGACCCTGATCATCCTGTGCTAACAAACCACTCATATGGGTAGAGACAACATGATGACAACAGTTTGTGGTTTCAGCTCCGGGCTCATCTACCCTTTCTGGGGAGAGAGGGGACCACATTGGACTTCTACCTTGTTGGAAACTACGCAATCAATGAGAAAGCACTGTGAGCCCCAATTTTCTGATGAAGATCTGAACTGCACAATGACTGAGTGGTCAAGACTATAACAAGATCATGATAAGGGCTGGACTTAATCCCAAACCCTAATCCAATGTTGGAAAACTATTTTTGCTCTCACACAAATAAAACAAAGGTCATTGGAAATATACTTTCAATTAATACTGATGAAACTGAGCTAGCTTTTGCTGCCATTCAGTTTTATGTTTCCTAATCTTTCTATTTTCTCCTCTCTGTAGTGTCTGTCACAGCCTTTTCCTACCCTGGGGTGAAAAAAATTGAGCAGTTAGCAGAAATATCAATATCAGAGTTAACCTCTTTTCTGTGTTAAAATGGCATTGTGTTAACCTCTCTAAAAGAGGGTAACCTCCCCCAGAGTGTCTGGGGTTGGCATTTAGTTAGATATTTCCTCAGTGACCCTCTGTGGACCTTTCAAGCATGCTAGCCATATCACTTAGAGGTGAACTAGAACAAGGTTTTCACATAGGAGCAAAGAGGGAAGTTCTGCTATTTCATTTTCTTAAGTCTTTCTGAAACTGAATTGAAAACAAAGATATTCCCTGAAATTAAATTCTGAAAAAAAATCCTGCTACCAGTTAGCAGGTACCAACCTGAAAAATACCATCAGTGAGTAGAAGTCCATCTTACCGACCGCTAACCTGAGATGAGCATGTTTCCTCACTGTGGAAGATGCACAGGTAAGCCTCTTAAAGTAGATGAAATATTTGAATCTGATCTTCCACTTCTCTGTTGTGTTACGAGTAGATTTAGTCTCAACCTCCTGACTCCTGGCTCAGTATAGTTCACTTTTCTGTCTCTGATGCAAGACTCTCGCAGATACTCTTGGGGGTGTGCTGTCTTGGCCATTTGTGGAGATGACAGATCCTAATTTTGACAATTCTGGTCTGCCCTTCTATACCGTTGAGTGGCACTGGTAGTTACTGATCTTGGCCTGCTTCCATGAAACCTGCACTGCCAGGTCTGGGTTTGGGCTTTCTGTATGATAGTGGAAAAGGAGCCCCTCCCATCTGCTCTGCTGAGAGGCATAAACACGCAGTCATTCTTAGAACAAATACTTTTTTCCCCAAGCCTGCTTGCATAGTCTTGTACTGAGTAGTTTACTACAGTTTTTCATGTGGGTGTCACTCTCACAAATACAAGGGAGGAATAGAAAAGTCACTGTTTAGCTACCTATTTACATCAGTCCCTCCCCATGAGAAGACGGGACTTTTCCTACCTAGTATCTCAGTCAGTGATAAAGAAGATGACTGGCAATGTGCCTGCCATTGTCAAAGGCTTAACCCGACTATGAGATTCACCCTTCACGTCACGCAGCACTGCTAAATATATCTGCTATTAGAGCTCATTAGATTTGCCAAATGTCTACATGTTTCCCTGACTCCTAGCTCTCAACATGCCTTTGTCCAGCTGACTCATTGATTCATGACGTCTTTTCGGCTGCATCACTGGTAGCATTGATGTTTTTCATTATTTATTGACCATCAGGCTTTTCTCTTTCTTAAATTTTTGCTCCCTTTCTCCCCCTGCAGCATTGTCCAAGAGGAAAATTCCAGTTTTACCCAAAACCAAAATTACAAAGAGCCAAATAAAATAACACAACAGCTGCTGGCTGTGCAAACTTTGAGAAGCAGGGTGTTTTATGGACCCACACAATGGCAGTGTTGTAAAGAAAAGCTAAGTGGGTTCCTTTGTGAGCTGGTGGGGTGGCTTTACTTCAGAATAATAAAAATAGCTGCGAGGCTTTCCAAAGTCACTGTCAGAGCTATGTTTTCACTGAGAGGAAAAAGAGAGAAAAAGAGACTAAAAGAGAAAACGTACAAAGAAACTGCTTGAAGAACAGGTGTTTCATGACAGGTCAGAGCACAGTAACCCGACTGAAAAAGAGCTGTGACAAGGCATAACATCAGCATGGAAAGTGTTCAATATTTTCCCAATCGCAACTATTGTTCTGTTTAACTGATGCTGGCAAACAACCCTGCTGCAACCTTTTAGGTACAGAGGATCAATGAGCTATTAATGGTGCCACTGGATACACTGTGATACACAAAATAATATTTATTATACCTGCAGGATGACTGTAACTCCCTCCTGCTTCCCTTAGTGCTGGAATCAGGGGTTCTCCATTCTGCTTATCTCTGTAAAGCAGAATAAAAACTTGGATCAAATCTGGATGTTAGCATTTTAGGTCATTGTGAACTGAAAGAACCAAGGGCACACCCAGTGTTAAAAGAAACATATTGATTGCATCTCTTTGAATATTTTTTGTCCAGCATGATGCATATGCTAAGCAAATCAGAAATGACTAATGGGGTTAAATGTGATCATCGCCACTATCAAATATCAGCTCAGGGTTACCCTTTCTGCACTAATCCGATTTCACAGTATTAGGACTAGAATTTGTTTTAATTCTAGTCCTCGTGGACTAGACTTTAATTCTATGCACCCTCGCGGTGCATATTTGTGTTAGACATGACAGTTGGAGCCATGAGGTTGAATCCTGTGTCCTACAGTAAGAATTTGTGTTTTAGCCACAAAGACTAATGCGAGGTAGCTGTAAGTACCTGAGACCAGTCACTTAATGTCTATGATTCACTTTACACATTCAGAGAAATGAGAGGGTAAATACTTGCTAACTTCTTGTTGACAGGACTGATCAGTTAGAAAGTAACTACATGCACCAAGCAACATACAGCAACGGGAGGAATGGACCCAACCTATAAACCACTTTGCAACTCTCTGGATTTTGGGTCAAATAGAGCAAAAATTAAAGCAATCAATCAGGCATGCCATAATAATTACCATCTCCTAGGCATAAGCTATTAGCAGCTCACTGTCAGCAACAGCCCAGCGTCTTCCTGGTGGTGTGTACTTCGGGGAGGTTTCCCCCATCGCCATCCCAGACGGCACATATGAGGAAGGCAGGATCAGGAAATAGGAGTCAGCTTAGGTGGCAAGAGTCTGTGCGAGTATATGCCAGCTCTCTAAAGATGCAGGCCATTGATGTATACTACGTGTACATTTTCATCTCTCCTTCCTACTGATCCCAACCGCTGATGCAGGTGTTCCTCAGTGCTGAAAATTAGAGCTATAGGATGCAAAAGGACAGAGCTCAAATTCACTGCTGGCTTGACCACGCAGTTTTGAGCACTCCTCAGCCCTGACAACACTCCCCTCTCTGCCAAAGAGAGGAGGATATTGTGCTGCTGGAAACTTGGGTGAGCAATAGTTAATCCTATGGTGACAAATCAGATGAATTCTGCTATGTCTGAAATGCTATTTTAGTGCTTTAAACTTCAGGTGAACTTCCAGCACAGACATTCCTATATCCCAGAAGGCTGATTTAAGTGCATATATGTTTAAAGCCTGGAGAACGGCATTTAGTTCACTGTGCCCTGGATCTATTGCATAAATAATTAGGAATTTTATCCTCACAACTGCTGCTGCTCTTCACCCATAAGGAAACTTTTTTGAGGTTGGTGAGTGTATCTTCGTCTAACACATTTAATCTTTTTTGGAGAAAAAGACCCAAAAGTACAACACTTAATATAGATCACAGATATACAGACTGAGTCCTCTTCAGTCCTCCCTTAGCCTATTCTCAGGACCTCATTCTACTAATAAAATAAAGAGAGCATCTTCAAAAGTGCCTAAGTGATCCTGAGACCTAAATCAAATAATTTCCCAATGGTCATCTAGGCTCATGGCTGTCTGAGACTTCCACTGAGTGGAATTCCTAAATGCTTAAATTATGCCTAAGAAGTGGGGTCCTAAGTCACTTAGTTGTGTCTGAAAATTTTATCTGAGAACTGAACAACGACATCAGGATTTAACCTAAATCGTCAGGCTGGACATGCATCCTGATGTGGGTGGAGTTTGAGATTGAAACTGGGATTTTTCCATAAAAAATGAAAGGGTTAATACAGATTATTCAACAAGGAAAAAAACAGCTGAATCTCTTACGGGTGGTAAATAAAGAAACTTTCACCAAGTAAAAGGATGCCCAAATCTGCTAGCATGAGTTACACAGCAGCTGCCTACAAGAAGGGATTAGGGAACCCAAATACTGCTTTACCCAGTACCGACTATGAAGAAACAGAAGGATGAAGTAGCTGGTGTCACAGGCTCTGGGATGCAGCTGGTAAAAGTGGTTAAAAATTGTCATTGGCAAATTTGTCCCTGTAATCAATACCTCTCTGCTGCTCACTTCCAAGTTGGCCCTTTCAGCTTAGCAGAGAAGTGCTTGACGATACTCGGGGAACTTCTCATCCTGCATGGGGGACTCTCCACTGTGCAATTGTGAGAATTATGTATTTACGTGAATGAAGATGCTCCCCTGTGCCAGGATCGTCAGTCTCCTGGGAACAGAAGTATGGGGCTGTCAGCCCTCCTGAAATACATTTTATCACTAGCCAAACTTGATGGTAAAAACAAATGTACTTTATTCCTTTTAAATCTAAGGCTTGAGGACTAGCTATTGTGTTTGAAAATGTACAAAACAATGAATACCCACTCTAGCTTTCTTTCACTTGTTTGGTTTTAAGGTGGCTTCTATCTTCCCAAAGTCAAGCCAAAATGATGGATCCAGATTGTTTAGACAGCTCTATTCCTCAAGATTTGTCTTCTGCAAATAGGAATCTTGATTAGGGTGTAACATCCATTTTGTAACTCTCCCTCTCTGTAGGGTTTCTTTTGGATAAATCAGCATGAGGTTGTTGAAGATAAAGGGATGCAGCTTATTACTAGCTCCTATTAATCTCAGACACTAGCAAATAAATACATTTGAAGACTACAGTGCTTTTAGAGAACGAATTCCTAACTACATGAGCCTGGAAATGAGGTACACTCTGACAGCTGGGGTACAGGAATAACTCCTGAATTTCCCATTCTTTGCATAACAACGCTCCAGCTGTGGATTGTAATTAACCAAAAGCACTTATGGCATATTTAGAGGGGTTTATACATCTGTTTATCTAGTGTACACCAAAGACATTTCTTTCATGGTGCTTGAGTTCTAGAGAAGAAATAGTGTAGCCACAAAGGGGCATTTACAATTTATATTCCAAAAGAACCTACAGAGATTGATATTGCACATATGGATAACAAGAGAAATTTCCTGTCCTGAAGAGCTGTAGGCCTAACTAAAAAGAAAAACTTAATTTTCTAAGTGGTGTATTGACATACAGAAAATGCGAGTATTCCAGTGTCCCATACAGGAAACGTGGGACAGGGACAGATGCTGCACACAGATCTTCTGTCTAACACTGGCACCTGAGCTAGAGGAGAGTCCTTCCTCTTGGCAATCGCTTTTGTGTGTCATCTTTTTCCAGCCAGTTTTCACTGGACTTATATTTACTCTTTCACCTTCTTTTTCTTTGTCTGTTTCTGACAACACTGCATCTTGCTGCCTATTTCTCTGAGAAGAGCATAAGGATGGCCATACTGTGACAAAGCTGAGGTCCAGCCAGCCTGAGTGCTGGTAAAGGAGTGGCTCTTTAATAGGATCAGATGTATTCTGCTCTTCTGTCAGATGTGCTGCATTTCAACGGGGATTAACGGTTCTGTGCACAAGACAGTAACCCTAAATTGCAGGATTTGTTGTGGTAGTTGGAGGAAAGGTGCTGCCTGGATGCTCTATGCTGGAATGAGTGTCAGGGTAGCTGCGAAGGAGGGGGAAGTAAGGGAAGTGTCCCCCATATGTAATGTTGGACAGTAATAACAGTTAGAATGGTTATAAGGGTGAAGTTGACTACTAAACAAGAAAAAAAAAAAAGGAAAAAAAAAAAAAAGAAAAAAAGGTTGCATTTTCAAAAGGAGCTATTTTGGGAACAATTTTGGCACATTTCCCGGTTTCTTGTCCTGGGTGCGTGGCAGTCAGTTTAATTAGTTTTTTCTATAACACTTCTGAAATGCTGCAGTTGTGATTTGTGCTTGGTAGGTCATTAATTTACTTTCTGCCAGTTTTAATGCACAGCCTTCTCAGAGCTGGTAAAAACATGCACTGGCACATGATTTATAGTGATTGATGGTCATCATCCATCTGACGTTACAGGTGAGAAAAAGAGGAGGCGGACATAGGAAGGGCTACTGGAATTGTTGAGTGAAACACACCATCCATTACAAATACAGTAAAAAGATTATTCCTCACTATTACATTAATCCTCAGCAAAGCTTCATTGTGGTAGATACTCTTTACACCACCATATTTTGTCTCAAAGAGCTTGGCTTCCGTCACCAGAAGAATTTAACTGCCATTTCCCACTTAAATCAATTTCCACAAATCACATCAATGGGTGTGATGTGCACTAATAACTTTGAGGATTTGGGCCATTGAGTCCTAAAGAGTAGGCAAAGGGCTGGGTAAGTAACACTGAGAAGTGGAGTGATTTGTCCCTTGCAGAGGTAACTCGTGGATTAGAGCCAACAGCTTTTCGAATCCTACTGCCGAATTATAGCATTTTTAAAATTTTTTTCTTTGGAGGGAGGGAAATAGTCTTGTCAATACAGGACTCTCAGGGCTTCCCTGTGGTGAGTAAAATTCCCTCTTCAGGGTTCCCAGCTGATCTTCCTGGCTGGACTTTGCACCAAGTCTTATGGTCCATGCACTACACATGACATGAAAGCAACATTGTAAGAGGACACCCCAGCAGTTCATGAGACTTATATCTTTCTTTCTAAGTGTCTTAGAAATGAGACGTCAGTGGTGAAGCATAGACTCTGACTCAAGGTATCAGTTACCCTTTCTTACCCAGACACATTCACCCCTCTTCCCAATTTGTCCTTCTTTGTACCTGTGCAGCTGAGGACTTGTCAGGACCGGGGATCCTAATGCAGGCTTTATTGCCCACAACCCATCTGACTACACCGTTGGTTGGTTCTAACAGGTTGCCCTTGGTTTGCCTTCTTTCAGCTGGTTCCTGAGAGATCTTGCTTATCTACAGTCATTTACTGCAGGCAGCAATGGGCCATCCAAGTCCTGCTAATGGTCAGGCAAGAAGTCGCATTCCTAAATGATATAAGTTCAGTGGAAATGTAAGATAATTGAATTTATCCCAGATACCAGCATATTTATCTTTCTGGCTGAGGCCTGCATTATCAGAACAGCATGGGAACAAATTCTCATTATGCTGATGGAAATCAGAATCTGTTTCCCATGTAAACCATGTGGTACAGCTCCTTACTTTTGGTGCCATATGTTTTCATGATCACAGTGATTTGCTTTGGTTTGCTTTCATTTACCTCCTAGAAATATGGGAGTCGGGGGAAATGGTAGGTGCTGTATTTGCTTCTGTTTGTTGATAGCTCTGTGTATTATTCAAATCCATGTATTTATTCCCAGATGAGAAATATCGTTAAGGTATTGTTAATGCTGACAATATATCACTCTTTAAGGCAAGATGAAAGATTTTTTTTATTATTATTTAAAAAGCCAGTCCTTCAGATTATTATAAGCTTGGGAAACTCTCAGTTACATGTTTAAGATCAAATTTTTCAGTAGACTATTATCATTGTGAACTTTTTGTCTCTGAAACAGGGACTCCCTTTAGCTTTCACATACAGTTTAAGCCCTGTCTGCTGAGGACCTGGATTGCACCAGGATATTCAATCTGTCTAATTGGTGATCTTACGGGGGTGGTGAAGAAGTAGAAAATCTGACTCTGTTTCCAGGGACCCAAGAATAAAACTTAGTTGGATGGACCAGAATTGCTTTCAGGTATAAACTGGTATATATTGACTCCACAAATAGAGCTCATTTGGGACTCATTAAAAAATTGAAAGTTATATACCAATGGGACATCTTTCTTTAATGAATTGAGCCTGAACAACAAAAACATCTCACGCCCATCTCAGCTCATTACCTTAATGTCCAAGCACTGGGCATTTTGATATCATTACAACACCCTTGGAGGTAGGAAAGGGCTCATTGCTCTCTTACAGGTGAGAAATTGAGGCAGAAAAAGCAAATGGGATCTGTCCAAGGTCACCAACAGGAAGTCCTTGGCAGAACCCGGAATGAAGCTAAATCCTAGCACCATAGCAAGGATGCTGCCTTACCTAAGCAGCTGACCTTTGAAATATCCTTCAGATCTGGAGATGCTGAGCCCTGGGTGTTAAGCCAACCTACAGTATGCAAATTTTCTTGTATTCAGATTTTTATTAAACGTTGTCCATGTGTTGTCCAAATTCTGTCAGTTTTCGGAGAAACTTCTACGCCTAAACACTTCTCTCCTTGACTTTAAGTGAACACTTTGCCTGCCAGACATTGATCGTTGATCTGGATTTCCTTGCCAGCCCTTCAAAACAGTTGCTGTCACCATGGCATCTTATTTCCATATTGTGTCTGAGAGCGACAGCAATTATTTCCCACTGGAACTGACTTCAATGTCACTACACTGATTAATCAGCAAAGGTTACTATAAGGGGAAGTATCGGTCTTCCTTTTCCATTGGAGCAGGAAAATGCCAGATCTCAGCAGCGCAGCGCCTTGGGGACGGCTGCATTAGTTTTCCAATGAAAGGCTCTGCGCAAGTCAAACCTCCCATCCCCCATGCCTCCCCTCCACCCCTCTCTTCCTAAAACACACACCGAGGTTTAGTATAAAGTTAATTCTATTACCCAGGGTTCTTTTTTTTTTTCTTTTTAATGCTACTGACCTCCCATTTCCTTGTCAGTCGACACCAAGCAATTCCCCAGATGGAGAGAAAGATTTCCACTTTGAATATCCCTGAAACACATTTAGAGCCAAAGGCTTTATCATGGGAATAAAAGCACCGAGATTCTCACAGCTGGGAAGATTTATACAGCTGAGCCTTACCAGCTTAAATGCCTACAGACAGAAACAGCTGAGCTATGTATTATTTCTTTTCCCCCAACTTTCAAGGGAGATGAAAAATGCAGAGGCAGCCTGCAGATAGCTATGACTGACAGGGGAGGGGCAGAGCTGTCTGTGCGTAGCTGCTGCAGTGGCGTTTTTATAAGATAATTTCAGCTCAGAGGTGAGGGGGCTGGGGCTGACATGATCGCTATAGCCAAGAGGAACTGCCCTTTCAGCTAAAGCACTCCAAACAGTGGCAGGGAGTCTCAAGCATCAGTCAGGGAGGCATGGAGCTGATGCTGATGAGCCCCAGGGGAAAGGTGTTTGGTGGAAGATGCGATGAGCTGAGTGCTCTGCACAGCAGAATTGCTGTTCGCAGTCTGTGTAAAAACAGAAGCTAAGCTGTCTCTGCTCTTCTCACCATAACAGCGGCAGTATTTTATTCTTCAAAAAGCGAGGGCAGATCTTTAAGGTTTAATCGGCCTCCCACGAAACAGGCATTCAATGGCTATGCTTCCCTTGGAGACAAACAGGAAGGGAGATTCCCAGAGGCTCAGTTCACCTTCCACCCACACAAAGACGTGCTGACCTGACGGAAGCGACCTGCAGACTCCTCTGGGAAGTCTACGCTCGTGCTGGCCAAAGGTGATCAGAGCAGCCCTGAGAGTTCAGCAGCCACGATAAGGTGAGCAGGTTTGTGCCTGTGAGCATCCCCTGCCTCTGACGTGCGTCTGTTGCCCTGCATATGCACTGCCCCTGCTGTCAGTTGTCCTTCGTGTCACCTCAACCCTGGAGATGTGGGCTCCACTCTGTGCTGCGCATGGCTTCATCGCGTCTCTCACAGCGCTTAGCCATGAAGACTCTGATTATTCCACCACATCCAGGTGCCTTTTTGTGGGAGAGGGGGAAGAGGTCTAAGAAAGGGCAGAGCTCAGTCTGTATGGGGTTATGTGTCCACGCCACAGTGAAGATGGGAGACCTCCAAAATCCACGTAACGATAACGTGCTCCTCACTGCTCCTGATTTTCCCACCCAGACAGCCTGTGGTCCAGCACTGCATTGTTCTCCCTGTGTGCCCAGGCAGGCTTGGGCTCCAGCACCCCTTCAAGAACCTGTTCATTCTGAGCCTGGGGCCATCCTTGGCTTATTATAAAATGGAGACTAAATTACTTACTTTCTTAGGAATGCCAGTGAGCTGCTTTTGAAATGGTCGGGGTAAGGATGGCCCATTGGAGGACAAGAGCTGCTTTTTCAAAATGCTGCCGGTAAATCAGCATAGGAGAGGAAAAAAATTCAACAAACCTGGATATTGATTAGAAATGTCTTTCAGCAATAGGGAAGAAAACAGAGTATCCTAAAATTAAGGGGTCAGGAAAACAATTTAAAAGATTATATTGTCAGTAATAATGTATCTAGTGACTGAAGTGCTCAGAAATAATCAGTGTCTGTGCTTGTCCAGCCTGAGGGACCTGATAGGGGGTCAGTGAAAAACCTACCCTTTGAACACCGAGTTACTTGGGATACTCAAAAATTACTTGTTCTGCAAAACTTATGTCATCATGCCTGCCTGTCAATATCCAACTGTTGTCTTATTCTTAACCGTGGTTATTCTTGGGATATAGACTTTGAACAAATGTGTAACAGCTGTTAGTCATGTTGCTTAACACAAGAGCCACCCCTCAGGGTCAAAACAAAAGTCCATTTACCTTAATAACCCATTGACTCACAATGACTGTAAATAAGAAGAGAATGGGGTCATCAGAACTAGACACTAGGATCAAAGGCTGTTCATCAATTTATATCTTGTGAATTTATATAGAGCATATAGATGTTTTATATTTTGCCTTTATCCTTTTGGTAGCTCTCTGCTTGAATTTTGATGTGCCTTGAGCACTGGAGGGATGCTTTACTGGGAATTGCACTCAGCAGTTCCTAGATCTTTACCATGACTGAGAAAAGCTAAGGTGGAATCCAGCACCATGCAAATATAATTTCTATCCGTACTGTTTGGCATGTGTATTGGAACTGCCATTTTATTTCCCAGACATTCAGTCTTATGATATCTTCCTATAACTTCCCAGTAACTTGTAGATTTCATTAAGCTGGATAAGTTCGTGTCATTTGCAGGCTTTGCCACACAGCTCTTCACCCTCTTTTTCTACTGCCTTTTATATGTTTTAAGAGCATAGATCTCTATGGATTTCCACTGTGAATTTCCTTCAGTTGTATGAATTTAACATTTATTACTAACTTTTCCCTTTCATCTTTTAAGTCGTTTCAAATTGTGAGTATGATTTGTTCCGTTGTCCTGTCACAATTTACTTTTTTTAAGACTGTAATGAAGGGCCTCATGAAAAGCTTTTCTAAATTCAAACTTCATTATTTTAACTGGAGCATCCTTCTCCTGATGCCTGACGGCTCTGTCCTACCTATATCTATTAATTCAGCTCCTCTTGTAGTTTCTACTGATTTGCCTGTGAATCATGGCAAATTTATCCCTGAACCCTTCTTAAAGGTGACTGTCACATTTCTCATCTTTCATAACTCTGACACCAAACCTTATTTATGCAAAGGGAAACAGCTAGCAGCTCAGCAATTTCATATCTGAATTCCTGAGACCTCGTGAATGAATGAATGCTGTCCAGACTCGGAGTCTGGTTCCTTCTGTTTTATTCACTTGTCCTAAAAGTTCTTCCAGTGAAGCTTCGATATGAGACAGTCCCTCAGCTTCACATTCCAAAAAATATCTCAAATATAAGACAACCTTTTCTACAGAAAACAACTGCACAGAGAATTACCTGCAATGGACATGCCTTCGAGCGCTCCTTCTATTACTTAATGGAAGCATTCAGAGGTTTTAGAGAACTATATGGACTAAGGTTAGGAAGAGCCACAGAGTAATCTAGACTTTTTTTTTTGTTGTCACTTGTGTGTGATGGCCTGGCTAAGAGTGTTGCTCCTTCCTTCTTCCCCTCAGTCATGACACCTGACTAGTGTTTTAATCACAAACCCTTCTCAGGCCTCTTCAGGCTCCAGCGACCTCCCTCTCCACCTCAAGGTCAAGCCCTGTCCTTGACCTTTTCTATGGTCACCAGGAGACTGATTTTTGCACCATGGAGGCACAACCAGAATGCAGATAACACTAGTTGCAATCCCAGTGTTAGAAATCAGCACTTTCCAAATTGTTATAGACAGGAAAATGAAAGAAGCTGTCCTGTCTTTCTAAAGTTTTCATATGCTCCACTGAAATCAAGGAACATCTGATGGGCACCGTAAGAGAGACAGTTTAGGGGGGGGAAGAGGTACAGCCCTGCCTCACTGCAGCAACCTAGGCAGGGGAAAAGTGACGACTCACTTTAAGGTTTGGGAATGGAAAGATCCAACGGTATAGAGAAAAGAGGGAGGGAAGGGAAAGGTACAGCCTTATAATCCCTTCTTTGGGTGAAATATTGGAAAACTCAATCCTGCTGTATACTATTCCGCCTTTCTTTATCTGCTGTGAGTGACTGAACCTCCCAGTGCAACGTGTCCTCACTCCCACAAGCATTTCCCTCCCTCTTCAGAAATTCCATCCCCAGACAGGCAAGACTTATTCCCTTGAAGAATACCTTCATGCAGCTGCCAGGTGTATTTTTGTACACTGTTTGGAGACTTTTGCTGCCTTGCAAACTCTAACTGCATATCCTTGGCTAGTCAAGTTTTGCTGATTTGCACCAGCCCAGAGTCCAGAACGCAGATTCAAAAATGCTCTGTATTAATCCTGTGTGACCTTCAGTGTCCTCTTTGGCTTTGTGGCTGCCTTTTCCCGCCTCTGCAGCCACTGAATAC
>NW_009223773.1:0-23414 GCF_000690835.1 Fulmarus glacialis | reverse complement strand
AAAAAAAAAAAAAAAAAAAAATCAGAAACTTGCTGTCTCAGCTATAGACCTCAAAGGGTAATGACACTCTTAGTGATCATAAAACATGTGATTTCTCTTAAGCATTTGGGAAGTTGTAAAAAGGACTAAATTAAGTTCTGGAAGCCTTGAAAATTATAAGGCATCTTAGTCAATATTCACAGAATTTGGGAAAGATAGCTTTGTTTATGAATAAGGAATAGTACTTGTCATAGTATGGTGTTCACAAATGATGGAGATGCAAGGAAAAATGTTGAGGTTCTGAGTCTTTGGCCCGTGAATGAACTTAACTTAACTCAACTTAAAAGATCACTTGAAATTGTCCCTAAAATATGTAGGAAAAAAAAAATTAAATTGGATTCTTTCAGGGCATTAAGTCATAGAATCATAGAATCATAGAATCATTAAGGTTGGAAAAGACCTCTAAGATCATCGAGTCCAACTGTCAACCCAACACCACCATGCCCACTAAACCATGTCCCATAGAATCATATCAATTTCCACTACGCATTTTCACAAGAAAAACAAACATTCTCACTACTTAATGGACCATTATCTCAGCTATCAACAGCAGATAGCCCCCACAGGAAGCCGCCCCCCACCCCAAAACTGGGCTGCAGATTCATTTCCCCCCTAGGTTTTCTGGACAGAGCATACCCGGCATTTCTGAGCTGCACAGGCTCAGTGTCTCTAGCAGTGGGATCAGCTGCATGTATAAGACCTCATCTATGGGTTTACTTTAATTGTAGAATTAATAGGGGGTTTCACTTGGGCTTTCTGCCTGCTTCTGTAATTTGGGAGGGCACTGCAGTGTGACCGCTCAGCTCCAAAGGTGGTTGCACTGGCTCTGCTACAAGGATATATTCTGTACATATACGGACTACGGGTAGGCCTTTGGGTCACCCAGAGAACAGCTGAGATTTCTCAGGTGGGTATTGCCTGTGCTGGTGATGTTAGTGTGAGAACCTCAGACACCACTCCTTGGCATTAGGGAGCTAATGAGAATCACTCTGTTGTAGTCCAGAGTTAAACATTTCAGCAGCAGTAGGATTAGAGATAGGACAGGGAGTGGGAAAACATGCAGAAATCTTTTCTCAGACTGGAAACATAGGAAATATGCGCTTGTGAATTTCTTTTATATTGCTTTGTTGGCAGAGGCACGTTTTGATTTTATGTAGTGCTGCAAAGGGATTCCCTCTGTATCTTTTACAGGTCTGAAGCTTAAAGTATCTTGACTCCAGAACATAAGACAAAGAATGTCATTGTTTATTCTTTGATGTTCTAAAGCATCTTATTCTTCAGGGATCTCAACATGCTATACAGACATTAATTAAAGTCCATAGTACTCCTAAATCAGCTGCTATTATTCCCAGTTGATTGATGGAGAAGCTGAGATGAAGAGAGATTATACGGTAGATTTTCTAATGTGGGAGTATGTGAAATTAGACCCACAAAATTCATGGTTCAGCAATTAAATGGAAGCAAGATGATATTTTTCACATATACTGAAAAACCTCTATGTTCCACTGAAACAACATAAAAAATTGTTCTTTGAGACCTTGGTGTCACAATACTCACAAAACTGCAAGGATTTTTTGGATGAAGGAAAGCTAGGCTGCATGCCCATCTTCAACAGATGCCTCTGTGACATCAAGTTCAGATCTAAATCCAGATATCCCCATGATTTATGGCTATTTGGATTTACCGTTTCAGTTGAAGCTACTAAAAAGAGAGGCAACCTCCAAAGCAATGCAGGCAAAGCTGAACCTGTGAAGCCAGCATGTAGTATCAGGCAAAGCATGAATCCAAACCAGCTACTACAAGAAGAATCAAAATTTCCACTGGTGAGCACAGTAAATTGAGTCACATATCTCCATATTTTATAATGGAAGAAATTAACTGGATAGATCCTGGTCTCACTCCGTCGGTAATACCTAAGAAATAATTTTAAAAGCTTCAGTGAAGATTGCTGACCAGTTTTTGTCTATTTACTTTTTCAGATACTGAATTTTTTTTAAAAGGGTAAGACACAACTTTCTCAAAGGCAGATTTAATCCTGTTCTTTGAAGAAACAGGCTTTAGGAGCTCCATCTTCCTCTTCATCAGAAGTATCCTCAGATGCTGCTTCCTCCTCTT
Organism: Fulmarus glacialis; assembly: GCF_000690835.1. NCBI lineage: Eukaryota > Metazoa > Chordata > Aves > Procellariiformes > Procellariidae > Fulmarus > Fulmarus glacialis. The sequence continues at coordinate 21,260 of NW_009223773.1, read as the reverse complement.
TCTCTGGTTCTCCGCTCAAGTGAAGGAGATACCTGGCTGATGGATCACAGTATTACTCAGACCATTTGAAAACAAGGGATTTGAAATAAACTATATTTGAGCTAATTGCTATTTTGTCTTTTGCTTTCTCATCAGGCTCCAGCATCGCTGCCTTGGGGCAGGTGGGCTTGCAGCATCCCAGACCAGGGCCCTTCAGAGTGCTCCAGGAGCCCTGACTCATGCCGGGGCTTTCCGAGGGAGTTGGATCAACACAGACTGGAGCAGCTCCAGCTCCCAGCCCAAAGTCTCACAAGTTTTGCCCACTTAGTTTGGGAAGATGCGATGGCTCCGTCTCCCACAACAAGCTGTACGGTGCATGCACTGAAGCCAGTGGAACTGTACATGCGACTAGGGGATCTTCGCTGGCTCAGAGGCAGCAGAACGGGACCTCTTGCCGGCTGCTTTCTGATTGTAAAAGTGTTGCTCCCGCTGGATAATTTAGAATAAGCTGGGACAGAGAAACATTTAGGATCTGAAGAGAAACCTGAGTCATATTTACAATTGCTATTACAGTCAGCTGAACAAATAAGAAAAATATCTGTTTAAGCTTAATAAACAGGATGTAATTTGTTAAACCTTAAAAAAATACCTAAGCAAGCCAGTCCTTTGCTCTTATTGCATTGAATTCTATTTCTGGCTTAGCTACTGTCTTGCTCTGTGACCTTGGCATGCAATTTCCCTCCCTTGTCTCTCTGTTCTGCCTCCCACCACTTTTCTGTCTTGCCTATTTACGTTTTATTTCGCTCTCAGTATTCAAGTTTATTTGTTCTGTCAATTGAATCTATTCTATTATTCAGGGAAGACTGTTCTCTAAAGCATTTTGTCATCCAAAATATTCCCTAGAATATAAAAATTGAGAGTAATGGAAAGTAAATAAACATTCACAAAACATTACTTCCACATGGAGCTAGAACCTTATTATACCTGGCTGCATGACAAGTCTGTCAGTCAGTAACACTTATTTCTTCTTGCAGTTGGCTGTGCCACAATGCTCCTCTGAGTCTATTTTTCTGAATCCTAAACTGATGTATATCCTCTGCAGTGCCTGGTACTGACCCTAAGGCTTCACTTTTAAAACAACCAGGAGGTCCCAGTCTGCATTCTGCGTGCAGCAGTTTGAGGGATCTGTGTTTGTAAAGGCAGAAATCACAGCACAGGGCAGAGGAGCACCTAAAGGAGCTGTTTCTATAGGACACACTTGAGACACAAGTCTGAAACGTTACCTCTGCAGCTCAGAATTTCCATCTCCGATATTTTGTGATTCACGTCCAAAGCTGTTTCCTAAACATGCACTCCAAAGTTATCAGGCTGAGTACTAAGGAAATGATTCACTTTCCCCTTTTAAAAAGCAGCTGCTCTGTGTTGGGGGGGCATAGCTGCCTTTTACATTGTTCAGCGCTCAGATGCAAGGAGATCTGGATCCAGCTCTCTTCAGCCTGACATTTTGGGGGTCAGGTCCTAAGCACCAGGATATTCCTACTCACCACCCTTGCAGCAGTACCAGTGTGCAGAAACAAAAAAGAGGCAAGATTCAAAGGGCCAGAGGCAAAGTGGGAATGAGAGAGGCTGACCCTGCAACCAGGAGATGAGTGCATTTCTTGTCGGGCAAAACTGGTCGATTCTGGTCTATGTTGCCAAAACAACTCAAATGCTCTGTACGAAGAGACATTAGACACAATTCATAAACAGGGCTGAATTCTCTCCCTTTCCTTAAAGGGCTTTTAACTGCTAAAGCATAGAAGATGCTTTCTATTATTGTTTCTGGATTTTTGTTTTTAAACAAGTGGTTCTGAAATCAAAGTTCATGTTTTGGGCTACACACCAGGATCTCAATATGTCTGAGCAGCCGTGCCTCATCAGGGGTCCCATTAACACTCAGTTCCTGAATCCAGGCAGAGCCTAGGCTTGCAATAGAGCACCCACCCAGAACAAGGTGGTAGCATCTGTGGGTTGTCTTAAGTGTTATACTGACAAAAACTTATGTTTCCATGTTGCCTGACGCCTCAGACGAAGAAGTGATCAGGCAAGGTTTTATGGTGTCAGCACCGTATTTCTATCTACAATTTACTTTTGGTTCCTTATTCTTATTTCAGGGTCTGATAATCTGGTACATTCAACTGTTATTTTTGCAAGTGGCCACCACAGATCAGGGTGGTGGGTTCTGTCAAGACACAGCACTGACTGAAGCAGGCGTACAAGGTGAAAAGCTGTGAGGAAACTGGACCAGAAATTCTCATTCCCATGTGAGATCTTCAGGATTTGAGATGCCTGAGGCTGCACGTGGTTGGTACAAGAGGACCCAGCTCAGCTTTCCTGTGCACTGATATCAGACCTGGCTTTTTCAAAGTTAATCTAGATGCAGACCACACCAGGTAGTGTGGTTGTAATTGTGTTTAGAACGAGGTGAACAGATTAGCTATAGCTCATATCTGAATTAAGGCTGGTTCTTCTTTTAATAAAAAAAAAAAAAGTTGGAAGTTTGTGATATAGGGGTAGGCAGGGGTGGCCACCGGTGGATGCAGAGTACTCAGCTTGGGAGGGATGCTGGGAAAAACATATTGAGAGCAAGGGCTTCTTGTGCAGTGGTCCTGTGGTCATGTTGCCCAACACTCTCTCTGCTCTCTTGAAATCTTCTGACTCCTTTCCATTGATCTGAGTTGGGTTTCTGACAGGCCAACAGGGCAAAAATTCAAGGACTTTTATTTCGGGGAAGTGTCGTTGCAACTGCTATTCCAGAGCTTTTCAGGCTGTTGTGCATTGTACTTCTAGGATATGAGGAATATTTCTAAGCATTTACCAATAACTAATTAATTATTTAAATCCACCATAGGGTTGTCCACACCTCCATTGGAAGATCTGCAAATCAAGCACTCTTTTCCCTGTCTGTTATCATAGAGGGACAGCAGAAATCTGTCCATCTAGTGTAAGTTATTACTCTATTTTATTAGCTTATCTCATTAAATATTTTCACATGTAAAGGACTGAAGTCTGTAATATTTTATATGTTGGAGCAGTTCTTTACAGGAATGATTTAGAGTCCTACATATAGGAACACCTCTAGCTCTCAACTCAGTGACGTGATCTGCATTAATCCAGCATGACACAGATGTAGATTTTCACAGTTACAATGCTAAATTTGAGGATTAAATCCCCTGAAGTAAAACTGGAGAAAAGGGGAGAATCAATACCAAGAGCTGAGTCTGCTTGATTGGAATTACATCAGCTGTGGGTGCATCTCTGTATCGCTTTCCTGTACCTTGTAACACGCATTCCTGAAAATCCTTGCAAACGCACTGGTTAGGCTGGTGAGATGGATGTGGTTGATAGCTGTTAGTTTGCGCCATATGGATCACAACTGGAGGTTCTGCAACTTGTTAATGACCTGTCTTAGCAACAGTCTGCCTGAAAAGATGAAGAAATGGAATCTCCCTGTATTTGCTGCGCTAAGCTTTGTGTTGGCAAACACTTGCTAACATATGTCACCAGCTTTGAAAAGACATGGTTTATTTATATGTTAATTACTGCAACACTTTGGGGAAAATATTTGTTGATACAAGAGCTGTGTAAACAGTCAAGTGTTGAGAGCTGTTGCCATTTAAAAATAAATGAGTGCTAGCCAATAAGAATCAATAAAAGTCTACGATACGAAGGGTCTCTCCTTGCTTATGGCTCAGTCCAGTCCCACTGAGATCTCCATTGATCTCTGTGAGTTGTGAGTCAGTCTTTAACAGTTCCTCATGCAAATGTTAAGAAACCTTCACGCACTCCCTTCCCTGAATTGGTGCACTGCTTCGAGACACTGCACTACGTTTGAACTCAGAAGATGGAGGTCACTTCTGGGTGACAACAGGGAGCGGAGGGTCTGTAAATGTCTCTGGAAGCAATGTCAGTGATAAAATACATCTCATCCTTCCTCAGACCCAGGCCCTCATCTGGACATGGACGGGGGCTGTTTTGAAGGTGTCATGCCTTCTGTGAAACAGAAGCCCAAGGCCTTCACAGCTATGGTCATTAAAAGTACCTCAACACCATTTGCAACAAAATTCTGGCATTTCTGCTGTCTGGGCAAGTTGCTGGGCAACGTGTGGAATTTGCTGCTCTGAAGTCTCCTTATTAGTCGCTGATGGAAATGTTTCCCTTCAGACCAGCCGTGTCCCACACTCCTGGCAGAAACCTGGGTAATGACATATCAGACTCTCCACAGCCAAATTTCTAGGTCGCAAAGTACTTCACAGTGAAAATTGTTCTGTCAATGTATTGAATTTTCACAGAGTTTCTATTAGCAATACTGTTTACCTTGAGGGCAAACAACAAAAGAAACAATTCTCTTGGATCTACTTGGTGGTTACAAACACCGCGTTGTTTACCAAGTAGTTTAGAAACTCCTGCTTTTGCATGTGAGTAGTATTACAGGACTGTGATGATCAAAAGTGAGATGTATTTTTTCTGCATAGATAGCTGAGAAGGTGCTGAGTGCCACACCCTTTTCATGTGTGGGCAGAAAATTGCTTATCTTGCAACCCTCGTTGTTATCCAGTTCTTCAAAACTACAAAAATTATTGAGACCTGAGAACCCCAGAGATTCCCAGCCACCAAAAATACACATTTTGCTAGATGTTGTATTCACACTAGGGATTAGAGTAAAATGTGGGAAAGATAAGAAACAGCAATACAATCTTTAGTAGCTATCTCCTTAAAGTCTGAATTTGCAGTGTGAGTATTTTATATGAGCTTAAATGGCAGTGGTGAAACTCACTCCACAGGCAGCCTGTAGCACAGGAATAGCATAATATATCTGTACAGGTGATGAAATGGAGATGTCTAGCCACCATGAATGGGGAAAAGATCACACTATTAATTCGGACAAGTGTTTGAGGTATCGGTTATGTTCATTACATCTTCTGGAGAAAATATAAAGGGGGGGGCAGGGGGGCATGAAGGAACAAAGGATGAACTTTCACAGCCCTGGTACACACTTGACTACCCGTTCTCAGTAAAAGATATACAAAGGTTGTTATTAATATTAAGTATTCCTTCCAAGTCAGAGACACGATGGTTCAGATGCTCTAGAAGGGACTTCTTGCTCAATTTAAGGACAGAAAAGTAGACAGCTCAGGGCTGATATATTTGGCTTCATTCCCTGCTGTAGAACATCAAAATCTCAGTGGCTTGCATTTTTATGGCAGTGATTGCTGCACAACTGTTAAATAATTTTAAACCAAATACGCTAGTAAAACAGAATAATAAACTTCTGTCATTCGGAGACTGCTGCTTCCTGGTCACAGTGGATGATCCTATGAATGTAAAGATCATCATGGATTTTCTTTTAGATTATTGCCACATTCTTGTTAGAGATCTTGCAGTGCCTCAGCTGGGAGTGGGGAGTGGGTCGGAATTATGTTCGATCCCCAGTTCATAGTGAAAAAATAGGAAACTAAAGTTATGAAACCCTGAGAGAGAAAAGTTGACTGGATTTAGAAGTATATCCAACCTGCAGATCAGCACCACTGCCAAGAAAAACAAGCTACTGAGTTCTGGAAGTGGCAAGCAGAGAACTCTGCTTTAGTAAGTGTCTTTTAGCCCCTGATCATTATCTGTGCAGTTTTTAAACAAGGGACGATCCCATGTTCATCAACAGAACTATCCTATGACCTGCACACTATTCTGAGAAGTCGCAGAAAAGCAGAGTCTTCAGGAAACCACACAGGTTAAATAGACAAGTTGCTAAAGAGTCTGTATTCTTGGTGCCACCCAAAGAAAGAGCCATTTCTGATGATGTTCACAGCTTACCCCACATCCTGTTTTAAGACAGAGCACCTGCGCAAACTACGTGGTTTTATTTTTAACCAGCTTGCTCTGATTAACCTATTACTGCCATCATTTCTTCCACCCCAATGAAACTTGCAGTATCTCAGGGGTTGCCTAAAAAAGCATCCAGCAGTAAGCAAAGCCCCAGGTGACTCTTTATGCATCAAGTGCTTCAAATCTGTAGGGTTTCTGGGTTTGGTACTGCCCTTGGTGTTGCACGTACAGCTGTTACATGATGCGGTTCTGTTTTCAGGAGTAGCATTTCCCACATCCACTGTTCAGCAGTGGACCGTACAAGGTATCACATCTTAGCACAGTGACTTATTTTTTCATTCTGGGAAAGTAGAGGGAAATAAGGGCCTCGTAGCTCTGTGCACAACTGCATAATGTGCCACCTTACTTCTAGCAGCTGTCAATAGTGGAAAGCTGAGGAGACACTGTAGAAGATGAAAACTACAACTGCTGGATGCAGTTTCCATACACATGCCATTGTCCCAAAGAAAACAATGATTTTTTTGACTGGTCATAATACCCTCCAAGGGTCCCACATGCAAACAGTCCCCAGAAGTCTCCCTTGGACAGTTTAATTTAATTCAAACTTTTGGCAGATTGAAGGGCTAGGTTCTACACATTCCCACACACCAAAATCATTTGCCAAGGGTAGGCTCTGTCAATTCCACGTGGGTAATTTCTCACCTTTTCTTTACATTAGCAAGCAAGTAACACCACCTTCCTCCAGTTTGTCCCCCCAGTTCTCAGGTTGAGATTGATGGAGCAAAGCTTCACACCAGCACTACACGATGATGTTTTCTCTCTTTCTTTAACCTGCAGGTACTCAGTTTCCAAAAATCCTTGGGAAGAAATAACTGGATAAAAGACATTGTACTTCAGCCTTCCTTTCATGCCTGACAGTCTCTGGTGAATCATTACCATCACGGGCTCCATCAAGACTTGTGTATCTTGACCTGAACTTCTCCTGTGGCAGATTCAAGGCAAAACAGTGGCCTTCTATGAGGTGAGAGGTATTTGAAGAAAGGTCAGCATAGCAGCTGTGGGAGTGGGGGTGCTCCCTGTGCAGTGGTGCTTGGGCTGGATAAAAAAGCCCTGGGAAAGAGGACAGAGGACTCTGTGGCCATTTATTTTCTTATCCTCTGTAATAATACACCTTCCTGGCTTGTTTTACAAGGCTCTTTTGTCTCTCAAAATTCCCAGAGAGAGCTTCTGCTTCATGTTTGTCCGCATTTGGTGTTTGAGGAGTAATGAGAAGAGAACATGTGCAGGCACATATACAGAAACAGCTTTTTTACAGCAGTTGTTTCACAAGGTCATCAAATTAACCAGTTTGACCAGCACTGAAGTGAGACTGCTGGCCAATTATGAAAATGCAACAAGGTGTAAGGGAAGAGCAAAAGGATGTGAAAAACTGAACTTCAATTACGGTAAAGCTGAGGTTTTTCAGCTGATTGGGATGTTAAACTAAGTTACTTCCTCACTCAAAACGAGGACACACCCAGTGGTGAGAACAAAACAAACTTGTTTTGATTATTGCTCTCTTCCTTTCACTTTTCAGACTCTCCAGCCTGCCTCCATTGTCCCAGTTAGGGTTGTTCTGTCCTTGCCTAGGAGAGACAGGACTTATTTTTGGCAGTTGTTTCTACTAACTGTCTGGCTTCATAAGGAGCAAAGATGCTATCACCGAACTGCAATAAGATCTCTGCATTAGTTCCCTCATATTATAAGGTGGCAGTGAACAAGGCTTTTCTTAGTTTTCTTTTTTTAATTGGCTGAGTTATTACTTATATGAAACCAACCTTATTTTAAGCTTGCTCAGTGAAAGGCACAGGAACAAACACTAGTCGATGCCCTACGATGACCTTTCTAGTTGCTATTGTACTACTACGTCCTGAAAATATTTCTCTGGCAAATGTCCTTTTCTCTCCTCAGATCAGAACTGCTTTCCTTAGATAATTTAGAAGTGGATTGTGCCCAGCCTCACACAAGGTTGGAGAAGATATTTTTCAAGGAGCCTTTCCTCCTTTGTGCCCTTGGACACAGGCTGGAATAATCCCACACTTGGAGACAGACGATCAAAATTTACCTAGAGGATCTAGTTTCTCAACTCCAACTCATGTCTTAGATACCTTTGAAAATGTCACTTGAATCTGCACTGCTTGAGCGATGGTGTGTATGCGGTGCCCTGCAGTCATTGCATTGCACACCTAGGAGAAACACCCTCACTGCATATGCTGAAATCATTGGACCATTTTAAAGTCCAATGAGACCATAAAGAAGGAATGCAGAAGCGAAGGTCTCCCACGGTTCCTGAGCCTTACAAATATTTCTGTGGACTATTCTGAAAGATTTTGGAATATTTGGGACATTTATTGCATCTGTATTGTCTGTACGTTAACAAGGAATAACACTTTAAAATGTCCAACTCTTACTTCCAGGATTGACTTAATTGATCAGCATTCTGCATGTGGGCCCTGTGGATAGATGCTGCCCAGTCTGACTTTCAGGGTCAGAGCTTCGTGCTGAGCTTAGTGAGACATCTACTATTGTCTTCTAGGACATGGAAAAGCGGTTCTTTGCTTTACATTTAGTTTGTGTTTTGGCATTGAAGAAAAATGAAGAGGCAGGTTGGTTTATTTAAACAAAGTATATCACGTATGCTGTAGACCTAATTGGGATTTTCCCTTACTTGAATTATTCTTCCCACTGTGTGGACCAGGAGCGTAGGATTTAGGCTGGGCCTGTGATTTATATATACATTCTTTTTCCTTTGAGTTTTTTGTCACTCCTTCCCCCTTACTCTCTTAATGCAATGATTTTTAGAGAGTTTTCATTGTAGGAGCAGAATTAAAGCCAGTATGAACTAAACTATACACAGTTCTTTGTGGCACATTGCAGAACCATTCCCTAATGGAAAACAGACGGGTTTTTTTCCCCCAATAGTACAAAATTCCCACTTTTCTCCCTGTGGGACACAAGCTACTGGCCTTTAATATCATTACTCATCTGTCTAACGTAACTGGTTTAAGAACAAGATGCATATAGGATTGCACTCCTAATTAAATTCTTACAGCTCTCTCAAGTTTTCTTTTCTCTTGTGAACCTTGCATGTATGCAAGACATGAGGGTATGCATCGGTGCGGGTTTACTTGACACTTGTGTGGTTTTTACTGGCACTTACATATGGCAAAGTCCTGAGGGACCTCTCATGCCTTGTTCTTGGATTCAACACTTGTGAATCCTGAGCTTAACCCATATTGAAAATCGTATAGGCCGGATTCTCAGCTGCTGAATATTGATATCTCTTTACTGACTCCTGCAGAGAAGTGCTCATTTCCATCAGTTGAGAATATGTGCACGGCTGTGAAGGTTTGAGGGTGCCCATCTGTTTAGCAGCCAGCAAGGGCAGTTCTCATCAGTGATCCCAGTCTACAATATTTGAATTCTGACCCATCCATCAGTGTCCTCAGGGTGGTAAGTCTGACAGAGGATAGATTCAGTGGCTGCAGACTGTTTGTTTTAATATAGTTTTGTTTTCTTTGCTTGGCTCTTATTGACACAATTAGAGTTTAAATTACCTCTCATCTTCCAGGTCAGCCATAAGCGATAAAAGAGTTCCAGTAAAGCAATGGGGAGAAGATTACATGCTGGCTTTCTTCTCTAGGCTTGCATGGGGAAGAAATGTAAGGTTTTAATTTCCAGACCTGCTTACAGGATGCTCATAATTTTTACAAACTGCAAGTTTTGACTATCCTCCTAGTTTCCCCTTCTATCCAGAAAAAAGATGGACATTAAAGCAAAGCTGAAGAATGTAATCAAAATGGGATTTATGTCCTGAGATGTCTTTAAACGTCCTTGTAGTATTTAAATAAAGTTGAAATTATCTTTGTTTTTTGTGCCAAGCTGTATCATTTCTTTGGCATATCCTGTCCTATGAAATGGGAAGTGGTTTTGCAGACTTCCTTATATAGGGCCTCTGTTTAAAATAGTTTGGGGTATTTTTTTTTTTCTTCTTTAACTGTGATAAGAGAATCTAAACTCTGTTTACATTCTTCAGCTCTCTGCCTTTTCATCTTCAAGTGAAGCTCTGTTTTTCTTTGAAAGGTAAAAATGTCATCCTTAGATGAGAATAGCATTGTGCTAAGACATCTGATCAGACAATATTTTACTGCCAGTAAATCAAGAGAAAGTATGAACTCTGCACTTGGCAAAAAAGGATTCATAGCTCACAAGCTCTTACCGCAGCATAGTAGCATCAACTAAAACAGAAACAAGGATTTTGGCAGAAAGTCAGGATGCTGCACAATAAGGAATGGGTTTCTATCTCTCAGGACTAGATGCAAAGAAAAGGAAGGGAGAGCAGGAGAGGAGGGGGGAAGCGGGGGAAATACCTTCAGGGAAGGAGAGGTGGAACATGGTATTTGCTTGTGTATAGCATAAAGCATTTTTATTAGCCTAGCCTAGTTATTTCAGATTTGGGAAAATGAACAAGGATAGAATAATTATAAAGGGAGATTCTCACCTGGATCTGCTCCTTTAGGAAGCAAAGCTATCAACTGACTGCAACACCCACATGGAGAATCTCCTCACTGGAGGAGAGCTCTGAAATGATAGAAAGCTAGCAGAGATCACTCTGACACCAACAACAAATTTGCTGCCTGCCTAACCTGCTTCCAGTCCCCAAGAGGAATAACTTCCTTATGGCAAGTAGGTTATAGCAGCTGCCAAAGCCTCATCTGGAGCCTTGGATTCTATAAGCGAAGTCCTGATTTTCTCTTCCCGGCTTTCTTGCATCAAATGCGTCCCAGGGATGAGCTTGGTCTGAAGTTCTCATGAGGCAGAGCACAAAGTGGCTTATCCTCCTACGAGAATGGGAGTTGTTCAGGCAGGGAAGACTTCTACTTATCTTACTGAGAAATATGTAGGGTGAAAAGAGAGCACCTCTTTTCTGTCACACAGTTAGCTCCAGAAAATGTCTGGGAGGAGGAGAAAGAGATAGAATGGTAACTGGAGAAAAATTTGCAGGGGCAGAGATTAATTGAGATAATGCAGAGGATGGACTGTGGAGAAGTAAGAGGTGTTTTGGCCATGGATCGGAGACGGCATGTGAGTATGTACGTATGCTGTGAGTATGTATGTATGCATGTGTCGTAATTAATTTGAAAGGAAAGTATCAACCTTCTGCACAAGGACCCCTGCAGAAAGAATTAGCAAGTAAAGAATATGAGGGAAATAAGAATGGCAGATTATTCAGGGGAGGGAAGCAGAAAGGCCTAAGCCCACTCAGCAATGGGAATTGGAAATGTAGGAAAAATTGAAGAAGTGGCTCAAAAAAAAGAGAAACACTAAATAAGGAAGACTGAGGTGTATGAGCAACAGATTGTGGTTCCATTCATGCACATTATTTCTTGACACATTCTTCCTTGCTGACAGCTGTCCGGTAGCACAGAGGATTTTAGACCACCAGGATGAGGGAAACATATGGGAGATGATGACCCAAAGCTAGTGCAGATGAGACTTGAGTCAAGTTGCCTGAATCACTCTTACCACTTCACAAAAGCACAAATTAAACATGTAGGGCAGGTAATCAAGTCAGTGACACAAATATTTGTCAAATCCAGCATGGCATCACAATTTTCAAGCTTGTATATCACAGATTCAAGATAATTCAGATACTAGAATGGATCAGAAGTCCCCAAGGAGCGAACAATAGAATGGAAATGTGTGTAGGAGAAAGAGTGGAAAATATGTCACATTACTTTCAGGATTAATATTTCCACGTTCTTTGGGCATGAGGGAGAAAGGAAAACTGCAGTAGGTTCACAGTGAGGGAAAAGGAAGGTTTTACTAACTTTCCCTCTATTCTTTCAGAAAATTAACGGCTGTTAGGAAAACCAAAGATGAGGTGTTCCCCTGAAGAACAAGAAGGAAGATAAAGGCAATTTCTCTAGCCTCTCTTCTTTATCTTCCTTTTCCCCATTCCTTTTGGACCCAGATGAAGGGGTTTCATATCAGGCAGCATGAAGAAGAGCCATGAAGTCTCTGGTGCTGAGACAGTCTTTGCCTTCTACTAAGAACTTTTGCTGCACAACAGCACCATTTTTGTCTGAGTTCAAGACTGAGGTATCAAACAACAGTTTTATCAGCCATCCATACTTGACCTGGGGTCAAGGAGCTGGGGAAAGACGCAGGTACTATGGTATAACTTGGACCCTGTGCAGCTTGAACTAAAAGCTCCAATTTGCATCCTCTCTGACTGTCTTAGCTCCATTAAAGGGATGCAAAATACCAAAAATTTCCTCTGTATTTAGTAGCAAAAATAAGGCTTCAGTTATTCATTTGTCCTCTCTGCTGCAGTTGCTTTTTGAGAGAAGGTACCAACTTGCTTAATTGACTTCCCCGTTCAACCCAGAACCAGCACACTGCGAGCTTTGCAGTGCAGAGGGCCCAGGGAAGCTTACGAGTACATAAAAAGCAGGATATTTATTAGCTTCTGACTCATAAACAAACATGGTTTGTTCGGAAACTGTAAAAGTGTAAACATGGAAGTGGCAGTGGATTTTTTTTTTTTTTAAATGATGAATAAGAAAAAAGAGGCAGGTTTTTCAACTTAGAGAAGACCTGGACAAAACACCAGGTTGTGACTTTTTATAAGAGTTGGTGACTTGAGATGGACCCTGTGAGAGGATGTCACAGATGTGAAGTAATGTGGATTGGTCCCCTACTCCAGGCAGTTTCACCATGGAGTTGAAATCCAACCTTCAATTTTCCGAGGCAGCAAAATGCAAGGGTGACACACTTTTATCATTCCCATGTAGCCTAGGAGATGGGTCTGCTGAAATGCTAACTAGAAACTGCAAGTTCCAGCCCTTCAGTGATTTTATGACATTTACTGAAATAATGTTTTGTTTTCCTCCATGCTAGAATCAAGTTCAATCACAAATAATCTAAACCAGGAGTTGAACCATTTCATTTCATTGGCCCCAGGTCTCTGGCAAAAACATCTCTCATCTACTTTACTGCCAGGCATATGCTGAATGCCAGCTTGAGTGGATTTGTGTCCTGTATTAATGTGTGGTACTATGTTATATCCAGTCTTTACTAAGCAAAATATAAAAATCCCAACAGAAACGAAACCATAAAATATTTCACTTGGGATAGGGTAGGGACTGATGCACGCTAGTCAAAGTTTGAGATTTGATGGTAGTAAGTTGTTTTCTCAGGAACTCCAACAAAAGCATAGGTTGTCTCAGATCTCTCAGAAGAGAAAATAGCCTTAGCCCTGTGGGTGATGCATCAATTTTCAGTACAGCACAGCAATATTAGTATCAGGTTGAGGTTTGTCCTGATCTCAGGAGTTTGCGACCTAGAGAAAATCAGGGATCAGACTATTCCATTAGGGAATATACTCATTCCAGAGTTAATCTGGACTCTTATACTTGAGGTTTCACCCCTTCCTCACATCCATCCCCAAAATCACCTCAGCCACGCATAGCAAGGTATGCAACTCAGAGGTGGGATTTAGCTCTCGCTCAGTCTGGCAAACTGTTTTCTTTGCTGTGAGGACACCAGCTACACCAGTTAAGTTCTCAGCGTCCCCCATCCCACATCTGCTGGTGTGCCTGGGAGGACATATACATTTATCTCACAGTTTGAGCAGCAACACTGCATCACAAGAAATCCTAACGGTCCCCATGGGAGCGGTGTGCTGGCAGGCACAGTGCTGTCAGCCCTGGCATGGCTGTCCAGACCTGGGGGGTGGGTAGGATAACTGCTGCACGTCGGGACTGCAAATACCCCAGGGGCAGTGGCCATATCTTAAGATGAAGCAAGTTTTTGTCTTTCATCTACAGCCCCATCTTCCACTATAAATAATATCACAGTCCTGTGGTCTATAGACAGGGTTGACCAGAACAACCTCCTTCACCACTGTCAATCAGGCAAGTTCATCAAAGCACTGACTTTTAAAATATATGTTTGAGGAGGAGACAAATACCAGCCTGCTTCATACTTAACTTTGCCCATCTTTGTCTCTCTCAGTCCTTTGCTTCTTATGTTTTACTCTGTTCCCTTTCCCCTTTTTCCATGGATTTTCCCTTTGCTTCTCTGTAGTAAGGAGGAAATCTGTTACCCTGAGAAGCTGCAACTAAGTCCATCCTATAGGAAAACTGTGAAGTTAACAGCTACAATGAACTGACACACTTAACCATGTGGATTAGATAGTGGCTGAGGACCAGAGAAATGGATCTCGCTTGTGCCTATATCAGTGCTGGAGCAGAGGAAGAGGCAGGCCCCGAACTGAGACATGGCATTTCAAAATTGTCTTCACGAGCTGTGAGACAAGGAGCAGCAGACAAGGCAGCAGCACAACTGCTGAAGCACGAGACAGACTTCACCTAGCCCAGCGTCATGACTCTCACATTGGCTGGTGGAGGACATTACAGGAAAGGATGTAAGGAACATGGTTTTCTACGCAAGGTGACCCTTCCCTGGCATCCCGCCTTCCGGCAGTCAGCAGCTGGGAGTTTTCTCCCAATAATCACGTTTGATGACCAGCAGTGGGCCTCTCCTTTATGCATCTGCCAAACCCCTTTTCAATCCATTCAGAGCCTTGCGCTCCACATCCACAACTGCCTTATGTGCTGTGCAAAAAAAAAATTTCCTTTGGCTTGTTAAATTTGCTGCCTGATCATTTTATGAGGTGCCTTCTAGGTATGAAAAAGTATTTTTCCCGTTAGAAAAAGCATAGTAACAGTGCTCTATTTCAGCTAGATAAGCAGCCACAGTGCAGGCTGGCATGGTTTCAGAGGCGTGTATTACTTGGTAATTCACTGATGTGAATGCCAAAGGCCTAGCTTCACTTTAAAATGTTAGCCTTTTACTTCTTATACTCTTTTACCTTTCTGAGACAGATTGGTTGTTTCCTTGCAATAATTGTAATCTCTGAAAGTAGCTGCCAGACTGCAGACACTGAAAAATACAAAACCTTTTGAGTTGTATGTGATGGTCTTTTTCTCTCTCACTCTGTTTTTTCCCCTACAGTTAAAACATTGCAACTTTATGTGTTTTCCTTCTAGTCACATTTATTACATCTGTAACAGGAAGTTGAGCAAAACTTGATTTGTCTAGACTGCCACTGCTTCAAAGGCTGAATGGCAACAGAATAGAAAATCCTTATCTTATTTGCCTTTGCTAGTAAAGGGTTTGTGTAGTCATGTTAGCTAGTGCTTTTATGCAAGTCTTGGGACCATTTACACAGCAATCAGAAAACGTGTCTCTTTCCAAAGAGTTTCTCAATGTGATTACATATCCTAGCCATTATTTGTGTTCCTTTTAGGACTCTCTTAGGCTGGATCATATGCCACATTTGGATTTCACTGGGGCTGGATGACTCCTGAGATTTCAGGAATCTTTTGGGAATAAGTCCGCAACTGATGAATCCTACCTTCCCTGGGCTCCACAGGGACAGTGTGACAGCATTCATGTTGATCAGTCTCCAAGGAATGGAAGAGCAAACCTTCACTGATAAATGTGAAAGGTCTTTAGCGAGGTCTGTAGCATTTACTAATTTCCTTGGGACATCAAGCTTAAAAAGAAATCCACAAAATTCAGAGATGCCTAAAATGACACAGAATCAATTTTGTCATCTCTTTCTTGTAGCATCCACCCTCTCCCTCTGTTTACTGGCATTTACTATGAGTATCTCTTGCTTTAAGTAATCTATGCTTATAATCAGAGCAATAATCCCTTAACCTCCTCTAGCTTGTATCCTGTTTGTCTTCCTGTTCCCCTTCCTGTGAAGTCATAGACAGGTATACTCGAGCCTTATTGTACTTGCAGTACCGGTGTCATGCTTAGTACATCCTGGGGCCTGACCTTGTCTTTGCATAAATAGATACTTCTTACCATCTGCTCATCAAATGATCATCAGGAGAAGATGGGGTTTCACAACCCAAACCAGGATGCACACATGCTATTCAGTGCATTAGAGCTGGTCTCTAAAATACAACAGAATATTTGAAAGTAAGCAAAATAACTTACTACCCTTTGTGACTCTACAGTAGCCTCATGTATACAATTGCTTTCATCTGTAAGGAAAAACTGGACCTATGAGTTTGATTTTAAGTCTGTGAGTCAGTGAAAACAATCTTGTCAGTATTAGCAGGCTATAGATTTGGAAAGGAATTTAGAGAATACAGAGAGGGAATTGCCATCTGAGCAGTTTCTATTCCTACAAGCACTAAATATAACAATCACATTAACCATGAACTAAACCAAACCCCACTACTAACCTGGCTGTGAGATGATCTGATAGTCTGGTTTTTTCGAAGTGTGAAAGCAAAAATCTTTCTTGGAGCTAGAAATCAATGGAGATAACATTTCCCTTTTCCCCTACTACAGCCTGGACCTCTGACCCCAGAGCTGGAGTCTGGGTTCTGGTAGTGAAAGTCCTTGACTGGTGGCAGCGAAGAGAAAATCATCACCTGCTCAGTCACAAACAACACATAGGTCTACAGCACTGTTTGCTAAATAAGATCAGCTAATAGTTGCACAGCGGAGCTTCAAAGCTTCACAGCACAGTTAATGAAGGCTTTGTAGATGCCGTGTCCCCACTGAAGCCTTGGACTTTGGGTTTGATATTTAATGCAAGAAATCTAATACTGTTTGGACTTACCCAGTTTTCAGATTGCTAGGAAATGAGCACAAATTTTGACTCTAGACCTGATCCCAACTTTGTTTACACCATTTAAAATTACTTCACTAAATCAGTAAAGCATATAACCTGGTTTGCAAGTGCAAGAGTAAACCTGGGATTGGAGTCTCAGTCCTGACTAAGTTTGATTTTTGGAGAAAATTAGGCTTCTGTGTGGTGGAATTATATGGGTGACTAAGTCCTAATTGTGCTGTCGCCTCAGAACCCCAAGTTGATATCTAACCTGTCCACATGCTTGGCTGTATTGAAAGTAAGGTTTGTTTTAAAAAAGATTTCCTATAGCTGTCCTTCTCAAAGGTTGTGGCTCAGCAGGTTTTTAAAGAAGCAATCAGTTGCAGTAGCATTGCAAACTTTTTAGCCCACAAGTTGAAATATATAAGATCAAGGGGGAAATTTTGTGTATTTTAATGAAAGGTTCTAGCTCAGAAGCTATTTTCCAGAAGAAAACAGACCATTTAAAAGCTCAGTTCACATTGTAAAACCTTCTCCTTTGTTAGCATTTTCTTACTATAGAGTACATACAACCTTAATTTTTCAACATATACATATATATATATGTATGACTTTATATATGGGCATCCAAACCTTTTAATTTCCTTATATTTCTATCTTTCATTTTGGTAAGGGTGAGCTGAAGTATCTTCCCGTAATTCCAGTATAGTGGAACAGCACTCTGGCAGACGTGACACTGACTTACAAATGCCACCTCTCAACTTTCTTCACTTGGTCACTCTCTTCTTTTTGCCTAGCATAGGGTAGCACTGCCGGCAATGTGATGTACTGGGTACTGTAAAGGATACATCCATCACACATCAGTGCAATGCAGATACCCATATTACCGCCTCTGGATGGGATATCAGAAGGCAGCTGTGATAGCAAGAAGCTCCAGTCAAGCGAGGAGATGAGTCCTAGAGTCCTTTGAGATTTTACCACTCCCCAGCTCTGTGATGAAGTGGGTTTGTGCCGAGCTACCAGACGGTGAAAGACAGCAGCTGAGCTGTAAGCACCATGTTCCCTTCCAGCTCTCCACAGGCCCCCCACCTTTCAGCAGAGGGGTGACAATGAGCAGCTGGGCAGCGAGTAACACTTCAAGATGCTGCAGCTATTTGTTTGCTTGCAAGACTCAGGGATACGCAGGCTCTCCTGCCTTCAGAGCCAGCTTGAACCCTGACCAGCACTGCGTCATATCTCTCACAACAAAAGTGATGGCATTTAGCAGACAATGCTATTCACAAATGTTCTCCTCAAGTCCACACTAATTTAAGGCTGTATCCTTTTACCCCTGCTAAAACCCAGAACCATCGCTTCTCTTCAGGGTACAGGAATTTCTTGTAGCAGAAGGGTATCTGATGGTGTCCTTCAGAAAAGCCCTTCAAATTGCTTCCTTTATCCTGAGTCCTCCTGCACTGCCAGAATTTTTTCAGCATAGTAAAAATATTTCATTCATTATCAGGAGCTTAGTCATCTGATTCTTGGTGCTGATGCTGCCTTTCAGAACAATGGCTGGCTGCCACTCTGTCTGCTTCTGTGGGAGAGCTGCGCTCTGTAATCTTTGTGTGTTTCTTTCTCTCTCCCTCTTTTTAATATCCTTGGCTTTATCATGGGAATTGATTTTTCTAACTGTCCACCTGGTATGTTTTCTCTTCGTTAGAAACAGAGACCAGGTGTTAATTTGTACCAATGTCACTGACTTCAAATGATAATGAGTTCAGAAAGGATAGAAAATCAAAGTGTATTCCACCATGCCTAGAGGAGCAAAACTGTGTGGGGAAAATTGTCTACGGCTGGGCAAAGTAGCTGGAGGGCACACTACCCCTCCCTTATTGTGCCTTTCTGTAGCTGCCTTTATCCTCACTTTAAATGATTGGCATGACCAAAGAACCTCAGAGGAAAAGATGGGGAGAACAAGAAGAGCCCCACAAAGCTGCATCATGCATTAGCTGTGAATAAAACAAAGCCAGGGCAGCACAGTTGTGGTCAGCTTTACTCCATCCTCTCTGTCCCTTTGGATCACGTGTCAGCTACCAGGAGCACAGTGAGAGGTAAGCGGAGCTGCCTTTACATGTGGAGAGCAATGTGGACACAGATGCAGAGTACTCTGATCAAAGTCTTCCACGATGGGAATATGAGGTGTGGAGGATCCCTGGGTCTAAATGCATTTTTCTTGGCTCAGCTTCTAGCCCAAATGATATCATACTCGTTCCACTCTCATGTGCATAGGAAAAATTAGCTGGAGGAGTTTCTGCATTACTTTATTTCTCTCTGGATTCCCTCATGCTTGGAAGGGAAAACAGAAATATTATGATCATAAGCAGAGTAGAAATGTTGGATAGGAAAGGACTTCATGAAGGCTTCTTGATCAGGATATTAACAGCAGCACTGTTGCTGCATCATGTTATTTTGTTGTCTCTAGTACAAAGGACTTGTCCAGAGTCTCCTTGTGTCTCCTTGTCCACAGCAGGGATGTAGGCCTGTAGGCATTGCTTGGGACCAGAGCATCACAGATCACATTTATTGCGCTGAGCCTTTCACAGAGAATTTGTAGTTTCTTTTTTTTTCTCTTTGAAGGTGAGCCTGAGAAATACTTGTGCACCGTGTGTACAGGACAGCATGGCACACAGATAACATGGCAAGCTTTCATCAAGTGATCATCAAAGCTGTTAAATGCCAATCAGTTAAGCTGAAATTATACTAGGTCAGCTTAGTGGTCTGTTGACAATATCTCTCATTACCTAACTGGTATGACTACGGATAGTTCTTGGGCAAAATGCACTCTTATTGTTTTTTCCTGATTTTTTTTTTCCTGGTAAAATTAACAAAGGCCAGAACTTTAAGAATTGGAACCCAAACTTGGGCTCTTCTGTCACTAGTCCAGTTCCCCAAATTGGCCTGATTTTCAAAGATGTTGAAAGGGCAACAAATCCCACTGAAGTTGGTGAATATTTTGAATATTTTGACATAGATTTTCAGGGTTAAATGATTAACAGAGATATGCAAATCACTGATGATCCAAGATAACTGCTTTATTTCTGCTTACACTTTTGATAAGAGATGTCACCATGGAAAGGAAATGAGTCACATGTTTCTAAAAGGCCAGGAGAGACCAATTTCTGAACAGTGTGAGTACATTCCTGGCAAGACCATGACAAGCAAATTAAACAGAGTAACAGATCAAACATGCAGGCAGATGAACTGCAGTAGCAAAACCCATCACACAAAGATGGGTTTTCCCTCTGATGTGATGTGATGAGCCATGCGGTTCTCACAAAAACCTTTACAGCAGAGTGGGTGGCTTCCTGAGGCTCACTCACAGCAAAGCAAAGGGAATAATGCTGCGGATTTCCTTGTTGTTTGGTGTACGTATTCACCCACTTTTAATACAGAAACTGATTTTTGACGCTTTCACTGCATGACAGAAAAAGACTACTTGAAAATGGTAAAACTAACATCTACTTCTCCAACTCCAGCAAGTTATTATTTGCTTATGCAGCCTTGAAGAAGAACATTAAAAGCCTTTAGTTGTTGTCATTACCATGTTGGAGGACATAATGAAAAATTAAGTTCTGGACAATCTGTGATCATCAAGGATGGGACTTGCTTGCCTTGAAGTCTGTGGGAAATTGGGCACTGAATTTAGAGACACTATTACTTCTACATTGCTTTTCCCTTCAGATATGCTGTCTGCAGGTTCCCTTGCCTAACGCTCCTTTGTGTGCTTTCTATACATATTGGAATCATTATGGCCACTGTTTTCCATGCAGGGGACATGACTGAACAAGGTACTTGCTTATGTACTTAGATGTCAACTATATTAAACTCTCTCCTTTTAGTTTTTGTCCTGAGAATTTTATATTTTTCAATCTTCTATATTTTACCCAAAATTTTTGTTTATATTGACTTCCAATTTAATACCGTCAGCAGTCCACACATTAGAAGGAAATATATGTCACTGGTATGAAGGAAAGATTTATCGAGAAAGGACAATTATCTGAAGAAATACCAACAACCTGATCTGATTTCTCTGGCTAGGATGGTTTTCAAGTGATGACATGACTATGACCCAAATTTGAATTCAATGATCCTGATAGTGTAAATCTGAAAAGAGTGAGGAGCGCCTGGTCTATGCCCTGACTTACAGATAGAAGCCCCCTGAAGTCAATGGAGTTGAAAAAACAGAACTGAATTTCCCCGTCTGGGTTTAGTGACATTGCCTTGGATTTACGTCAGTGAGCCTGAGAGCAGACAGTCTGAATATTGCCAAGAGGAAAGATCATGGTGAGCTGCTAATATTCGTTGCTGGAAACAATCCAGGAGTGATACAGAAGCCAGATTTTTACAAAGCTTTGAAACCATCCTCTAGGCACACTATGTGGCTCAAGGTACTAGGCAATAATGGAAATCAAGTGGGTCCTAGGCCTTTTTAATCCTGTCTGATCCAATGACTTCCTCTAATTTCAGTCATTTCACTTGAGCTTCTTGAATCTCTTTCAGGCCAGCAATGAAAACAGGTATAAGAATGACTTAAGATCCAGCTAGGCTCCAGATGCCAGCTTAAATAAACAATATATAAATGTATCCACTTTTCCTGATGGTTGCAAATGATTGGTAGATTCCCACATAGAAATTAAACTGTTAACAATCAGTCTGGGAAGGTGCTGAATCATAGAATCGCAGAATCATAGAATCA
>NW_009223772.1:31003-31349 GCF_000690835.1 Fulmarus glacialis | reverse complement strand
CTTTGTGTAATGAGTCAGGCAGTGAAGCGCCCCTTGACCATCTCAGGAACTCTTGCATAGCTGAGGTGGGGGAATGGTACTAACCGTACCAGGAACTCCTGCTGCCTGGCTCAAGTTGGGGATGAGAGTGGAGATAATTCGTCATCCCCTGACAGCCTTGAGTGGTAACTCAAGTGGGATGATACCATTGTTACTGAAACTTTTAGTATTTTCACGGATGACTAAAGCCAATCATCTTGTGACCTTATAAACGGCAGTCCTAAGTGAGACCCTTTGATCCCTCCTGGACCGCAGCGGGCTGCGCCCAGTATCTCCCTCTGAGTGGGATGCCTCTCAGACCTCCCGA
>NW_009223772.1:0-30536 GCF_000690835.1 Fulmarus glacialis | reverse complement strand
TTCCTTACCCTTTTTGTATTAGACATAAACCGTTGTCCAAGTCTGAGACTAAGATTGGCTCCAGCCGCACCTAAGCGCCATCAGGAGTTTAGAAAGCAAGGGGGTCTTATCTGAACCTCATGACTCAACGGGAGGGCCTCCCTTACCCTTTTCGTTCTCGGCCTCTGTATAAATCATTCCAACTCAATTCTAACATGATTTTCCTTTGTGTACTTCATCCGTGTAGTAAATGATAGAGTAAACCTTGCCATCGAACTCTGTTAAGTCACACTTTTATAAATTTCCATTAAAATCACTTTTTGCTAACACCTTTGACGGTGATTCTTTAAGCAGCCTCTAAACGACTCATTCGCGACACCTCTCCACAGGCTGCAGCTCCTGTCAGGAGCCTGCTCCAGCACAGGCTCTCCATGGGCTGCAGCTTCCTCCAGGGCACATCCACCTGCTCCGGTGTGGGGTCCTGCATGGGCTACAGGGTGGATAGCTGCTCCACGATGGTCTATTGTGGGCTGCAGGGAGACAACCTGTATCACCATGGTCTTCACCACAGGCTGCAGGGGAATCTCTGCTCTAGCACCCGGAGCACCTCTTCCCCCTCCTTCTTCACTGACCCTGGTGTCTGCAGAGTTGTTTCTCTCACATATTCTCACTCCTCTCTCCCAGCTGCTTTTGCACAGCATTTTTTACCCTTTCTTAAATATGTTATCACAGACACGCTACCAACTTCGCTGGCTGGAACCAGCTCTGCCCAACATGGGGACAGCTCCTGGTGTCTTCTCACAGAAGCCACCCCTGCAGCCCTCTCCCCGCTACCAAAACCTTACCACATAAACCCAACACAACAGTGCAAGCAGAAATATCTGCACCAGCCCCAGAAGGTCACAGATGTTTGCCATACAGCAAACTGACTTATTTTAGGATTATGCTGTCAAGGCAGAGATTGTGCTGCACATAGATTCTATTCTCAGATTTCTGGTTGAAATGGCAGGGAAGAAATGATTGTAAGTAAGTAAGTACTGTTTTTTGATGGAACACCCAATAACCTCATCCATATTTTTTTCTATCTTGTTGGAATTTGAGAAAGAACACTGAATACAGAAAGACTTTAAAAAATCAGATGAAGACAAGAAATAGGTATTTTAGGCCCATTGCAAGAAATAAATATTTCTTAAAAGAATGTACCAGTATGTTTTCCATAGCTCAGTGGAAATTCCTTTAGAAACTATCTGATAATTAAACAGCCAATACCTTTGGGAAAATATATTGGTATATTAAATATGGAAAATGCTAAGTTACGACAAATCTATCTAAACTTCCCTGCCAAAACCCTAGAAAACCAAATGCTGAAAAACATTTGAAAATAATGGTATAATTAAAAAACACTTGTCTTTTATAAATGTAATTAGAAAGCTTAGAATGCCCCAAAGGGGCATTTTTAAAATACCAGGAAAATAAGCATCCTAGAATATTGAAGCTGATGCCATCTTAGCAAAGTTAACAAACATCTACCAGTGGCACAATTTCCCAAGTTTAATAAATCATGATATTATGTCTAAATGATTTTATTAGGTAAGTGGAGAGCTTAAATGAGAGAACAGTCTTAAGAATGTAGGAGTACCATTATTTATTTCAAAATGCAGTCTAGCAGCTAAACCCCTAAGGTGAGATTTTGAACAGTCATGTCTCCTACGTGTAATTATCTCATAGCACATCTCTGTTAGGAACTACCGAGTCAGTTGTTTTAAAGGAGACGTCTATGTGGGCTGCCTGTCTGCAAGCCTATTCTAGGAGATGCTTGTATCACAAGAGAAAAGCTTTTAAAAACAAACCAAAAAGAAGAAAGACTATCAAATGCTTCAGATGTTTTGTATTTTAGTTGTTCTTTTTGGAAAAAGCAAAAGACAGTTTTTCCCTTTTCCATACTTCACTCCTTTGATCTTTGTGGGGGTGAGGGGTGCATATGTGTGTGTGTGTGTGTGGAGAGTTTTCTTTTTTTTTCCTACTGCCTCTTGTGCCACTATTTTTTTGTCTATGTTAAGCACAGACAGTTCCCTTTCTTCACAGAAATGTCAGAAATGTCACTACTGCATTTGCAACTTTCTTCCAGTGTGTCAGCTTCTGCAGTAACTGCAGCCCTCTGCTCTTCACAGAGGAGTGAGCCCTACTAGTAGTAGTACAAGATGGCAATTGCAATCCTTCCCCATCTCTTCTCCATTAGAAACTTTATTATTATTTTACAGTAAAAAAAACCTAATGCATATAGCATTTTATCATACTGTATAGTCTTTTAAATGTGGTAGAAAAGCAGCATCTCCTACTTCAGGAACTGAAAGATAAAAACCACGCTGTTTCCGTGAAAACAATACAGCACAAGCATTAGAGTAATGAAAAAGAAAGCAGGGAGGATCCTGGCTACTGAAAGGGGATATCTTTTTTTTAAATAGCAAAAATAAAGCCTCTCCAGAAGATTGCATTAAATGGACAAGACATGAGATAGGTGAACATTTACCTTCTGAAACACTGTCCTTTCACTGTATTTGGGAAATTAAATATGGGTGCCTCAAATGTCTATTCTTCTTATAAATGAGGCTGTTGGTTAGAATATGTTTGTCACGCCTTTCAGAAGACGATATGTTGTGTTTTCTTCCTGGCTGTAGTGCACTAGGTGAGATGTAGTTTGGAGGAAGGCTCCACACCAGAGAAGGAAATGGGGACTAGGCGTAACAGAAAAGTAGCACATTCCTTTGTGAGTACTTTAGATTTTAACTAATTTTTTTTTTAATTTGAGTGTGTCCAGCAAAAAATATATATTTCCTATGAAATCTAGTTTAAGAAAAAAAAAATATTCAGTATAAACTTACTTTCCTTTCAACTTGATTACATAAAATACTTCTGACGGTTATTACAGATGGGACTGTTGTCCCAGCTTTCTCGGCAGACTACTTTGGATGAAGTCGTGCTGTCCCACCCTTTTAATTAGAGGTCCAAACACACACCATACAGATCACAGAGTATCAGTCAATTCTTTGGGGGCCACTTGATTTCTCTATTCACTTAAGACTTTATTCCTTTCCTCAGTGGACAGTGGGTTCCTTCCTGAGTAGTCTGTCCCAAAGACTGAAATCTGATTTACCTTGTTTTGTTTTTCTGTGAAGAAGAGCAGCGTGAGGGATTGCTGTAGAAACTTCTTAGCTAAGTGCATGTTTCTGCTCTTTGCAACACATTCTGCTGTAGTTTACTCACCATTATTTCCTCATGTCTTGATTTATCTCTGAAATGTCCGTACTTGTAAAAGTAAAGGAAACAAATTGGAACTTCACTAGTTTGTGTAAGATTAAAGAAAATATATTTCTTTTCCAAAGGAAAAAAATATTTTGCCCACCCAGCTCTGTCTCCGGTAAACATTTTGCAATTAATATATTAACATATTTTTTAGGAAGAGATGGAGAACCTGTTGCTTATAATTTGGATTGGATTTATAACTTCAGTTCACACAGATTATGATTGTATGATTTTTTTTCCATGGCATTGCAGGCTATTAATATGCAGCCTACCAATATCATTGAAAAACCTAATTAGCTGTCAAAAATAAAAAGGTTCCTCAACTGTGATCTAGGAAATTCAGTACAAACATATATCTGCACAGAGTAAAAACAAGCAACAAAGTCCCATTTAAGCCTTCAGAAAAGAGTAAATCCTAAATGGTACATATGTGTTTATCCAGTCCTCTCTGGAGACATACAATTCATTCCATGTGAAAGTTAAAGCATGAAACCTTTAAAAGACTTGTAGATCATCATCTTCATAAGTAACCATCATTATAATTTCTCCTTTGGACTAAACTGGTAACAAATGATCTCTGGGGCTGTATACTGCAGTTCAATTCTTCAATGCTCATGTGGTACCATTAAGGATTCCCATGACATGTTCCACCTGATCAAAATCAATTAGTGTTGTTATTCATTGGTACGAAAGTTAATACTGATATGAATGTAATAGTAGTAGTATTAACAGAAGTCTCAGTGTCATGCCTATGTCCATGTATGAAAATGGAAAGTTAAAAAGGCAATAGAAAAAGAAATCTTATTTACAGTATTTCAGAAAATTTCGCTAAAAAATCCTGTTACAATAACATGGGAGATAGGTATTTTCTCACTTGCTCTCCTCAAGTGTATTGAGCCTTATGAGCTGCAAACACCTAACTGTTCACCTGAACCACTGATGATCCATTTCAAGTCATTTTGCCTAATTAATGGAAATGCCTAATGGAAATAAAGATTTTTCTGGACATATTTCTTTAAACCACTGAAACCACTGTGTTATTTCCTTTTTAATATTTCTCTATATTCTACAAGGCAAAACTCTCAGTGGTCTCTTTGAAGGTGTCTTCAGTGCAAGTTGACCCAAGCTAGCTTTTCTGCTTTAGACCACAAGAGAAATTGCCAAGAACAGTTTGAAAAAGCCAGATACACCGTGATCTGGAGAAACAAAGCTTAGGAGCTTGTTATTCACATAGTTTTGTTAAAAACTAAAAGAAGGAAAAAACAAGTTTTAATACTTGATGCTGATCAGCATGCATTAAACTTGTCTATCTTTCACAGAACAGTAATGCTCATGATGGTGTAGTGAAGTGGTTGTTGAGGGGACAGCTCAAAAACACGTTCATGATAATGCAGTGACCCTAACCATTTCATATCAGGCTTCAAATGATTCATAGCAATCAACAACAACAACAACAACAACAAAAACCCCAAACAAAATGGGGAGAATTTTAGAGTGTTTTTTTGTTCCCTTTTGAATTATTTGGAAGCCTATATCCTTTTGACTTTCACTCGTGAAATGGGAATTGGCAGCATAAAGCATTCCAGTCACCATTGAAAAACTTACAGAAGAACAAATCTCTATATTAATGATATGAGTTTAGAAACAGTACTAACTCATTTCAGTTACACATTGACATATTCTGTTAGCTGAGATACTCATTTGAAAGAATATAACATAAAAGCTTCCTTTTTGAACCTGGAATCCAATAAATAACAGTTTTAGAATAAATGTAATTTAAGAAACTATTTAGTCTTTCAATATAATGTTACTTTACATGTTTTCCTATTACATCTTTTTAATGGCTCTTGATTTTCTGCTTTGTGAAAAGGCAATACTTCTTTTCTGTTACTTTTTCCAATTAAAATTAACTATCATCCTTTAAATAAAATAAAATGGTGACTGGTAAAATAATTTAAATCAACATAAAAATGTTTCTTTACCAAGAATACCCAAATTTCTCATATAATTTGTTCAGAACTGATCAAAACTAGGTCAGGCTATGGTTATTACCTTCTGATGAGTGCACAGCAATGCTGAGGAACAGAAATTAGGTTTTAATGAAAAAGAGATAATTGCAGCAGCAGATTTAAGTCTTTACATATTTGGATTGTACTATAGTGATAAATCTTCTTTTAGCTCAAAAAAATATGCAGAACAGTCAGAAAAAATGAAATCTGTAGTTCACGAAAATAATTGATGCTAGAAGTTGTCAGTAAAGAGGTGGCTGACCTCCTCTGTGCCTTGCCTTGCTTAGCAACATCCCTTAGCAACAACAGACTATTAGCACATATCATCAGATAGGAGAGAAGCATGGACAACCAAATGCTAATCATATTTGCATCAAATGGCAGGTGTATGAACCTTCAAGACTGTTTTTTTTCATTTGGATCAAGTCACAAGTCCCAAGAGTTGTCTTTTTCATTAATATTTCACTCACTATTTTTTAAAATGTTCATTTTAATTAGTTGCTTTTTTTTTTTTTTTTTAATTGCTCACTAAACACGTTGTGTCAAAAATTCTACCTAAATTCTCCTAAGATTTTTTTTTGTTTTCTGTGGCCATGCAGCTCCTCTGTGGCTCTCTACAGTCATTACTTCTTGTATGGGGTTAAGTCATATTGATTTTATTTGAGACCCTTGAATGTGTGAATCCAGAAATTCAATTATATACTTCAATTTCTACCTGTTATTGCGAAGTTAGCCAGGCATCTCCTCCCTGTGTGCAGGAGGTGCAGAGGTTGTACCAGACTCCCTGACTGCACACGCAGAGCTGCCTTTGCAGTTTCCCAACCCTGGAGCCTTGTGGAAATCATCGATCAAGAGAGAAGTCCTTTTTCTGCATTAAAACTGAAGTTTGCTATTGTGAAAAAAAAAATGCTTATTTCCATACTGTTTGAAGTCATGAGATTCACTTTCAGTCATAGCATACGAGGTAAGGACTGCAGGCAAAAAAGTCTGATGGGGCCTTCCCAGACAGGCTTGGGCTGCTGCTGTGCATTAGTGCCCCTGACTGGGAGTAGAGCTGTGTGACTCGCCGCCAGCAAGGGGAAAAGCATCAGGGTCTGTGGCAAGCTAGGATGTACTCAGTCCAGAGAGGATATCAGAAGTGCATCTAGCCCTGCCATTTTGAAATGGAAGCGTTATCTCTGGATATAAGGGGGTCGGTCCAAGACTGGGCACTGTACTTCCCCCTGTATAGTTTAATAGGATTTCTCCTCTACCACATTTAGCTTTCCTGAAGATTACTGACTCTCTTTCTCTGACCGCCTTGGAAAAATGGAATCTATCTGCCACCCTATGAATGAAGTG
The DNA here is from genome assembly GCF_000690835.1 of Fulmarus glacialis. Taxonomy (NCBI): domain Eukaryota; kingdom Metazoa; phylum Chordata; class Aves; order Procellariiformes; family Procellariidae; genus Fulmarus; species Fulmarus glacialis. The sequence goes on along the minus strand of NW_009223772.1, from coordinate 23,904 downwards.
CCTCAGTTTTCTTCATTTCTGTGATAAAATACATTTTTTTAGATTCAGTACAGTTAACTCACTGCTACAAGTGATCAAAAATAGTTTATTTTCTCTTTGATTTGAAGAAAATCTTCTACTTTCTTTGAAAATATGTAACAGTAAAGACTAATTCTTATGCTTAATTCCCAAGGCTTTTTTTCCTGTATAGTAATTAAAGAAAATTAAATTTAAGCATTTAACACTATAATTTGACATTGATAAGATAATTTTTTAAATGACATTACTTATGTGTTAATGTACTATTCATCTTTAATTTTTATACTCATATGATTCTTTTAAAAAAGAAGAAAAATTGTGAATACTCACTCGTATGGGTCAGTACACAAATACTAATATAATCTACAGTCTATTTTAATAATTCAAAAATACATTATTTAACTTTTGGAGCAATTGTAGAAATTGAATGATCTAATGTGCTTCTCTAGTATGTACAAAAAAACCTTTATTAGTTTCCATAACTACATTTTATTGTCAAGAACAACATTTGCATTATATCTGTATTCAAATGTGATGAATACATTTGAATACAGATACGACATACCAAATGATTTGTTGTACTGAAAGCAAGAGAAAAAGAATTATTAGTGCCTCATGGCTCTCATATTAGGCAATGGCACAAGTAATAAGCAGCAGTATCAGCTGGAGAACCCAGTCTATCTGTGACACAACCACAAGCTGCTATGTCGCATCTAGTATATGCAGCTGTGTTGCCCTCCAACTTGTGAAACACAGGTACATTTGACTTTCCCTGGGCCTGACTGTGCTTCCCTTGGCAGACCTTCAGCGGTCAGGATTTGAGTGCCGCTGCTTAACTGAAATGGGACCTTTCTGCTTTAAGAACCAAGGACTAATTCTCAGCTCATTAACTTACACATGTAAATTAGACTGTCCAGTCTCACTTTGTGGATGCTCTGGCTTTCTATCACTAGTCAGAGATGTTTGATAGCCGTAGCAAATGACTGCACAGACCTTGTAGAATAAAACTCCAAAAACATAATTCAATTCTTCAGGTGGAACAAGATAGATAGAGGTTAAAAAAAAAAAAAAAAAGAAAAGAGAGAGAGAGACAAAAGAAACCTTTAGCTATATCCTTGCCTGAATGTTTTCGTACCTCCTGAGAACTTTGGTGATTTCAGATCAACATGTTGGCAAATTAGACGTCCCCATGAAGCTTTCCCGTCCCTCCCTGCACAGTCACTGTCATTGTTGGTGTTGCACAAATCCTCTTTCCATCCAGGCTTTTTGGCCCTATGAGCTGCTATGAGTTTCCCCAAGTTCCAGTATGAATACTGATCCTTCTTGATTCTCTTTTTGGAAGAAATGCTACCTTGAAACACAGGAGAAGAGATTGGTGAGAAAAGGAAAAGCAAAAGCTTGTTATTAGAAATCCATACACGTTTTGGTGTGCGGCATGTGATCTTATGGTCTTGTAAAAAATATATCATCATACAGCTAAGGAACATATGCTACATTGTATGCGCAAGATAGCAGAATTAAGTTGAACATAGAACCTAAAGTGAAATTTAAGCATTTAACACTATAATTTGACATTGATAAGATAATTTTTTAAATGACATTACTTATGTGTTAATGTACTATTCATCTTGCACTTTTCTACCATATGATTCCTTTCAAAAAGGAGGAAAATTATGAATACTCACTTGTATGGGTCAGTATCATGGGGGGAAGGTATCTGCACTGTATATTTTACATCTCTACATCAAATGCTCTAAATTACCTTCTTTTTTTACCCTCCCATTTCTCTCCTTATTGATGATAGAAGCAAATTATATTTCTAATTTCTCTTTCTTTGTATAATACTTAAACTGAGAACATAAAAAAACCCAAGGTGGAGAACACTAATAAGGCTCATGAGGGTGTTGCTCTTGTAATGTATATTTAAATTACAAACCGTAGAGTCAATTCCCAGATACAGAGGCAAATCAGGTATTATTTGATATTGCTAGTAAGGTTTAGATGCTTGCTTTACTCTATTGGAGTGACAGATACTGTCTTTTTGAGCTGCCACCTGTGGAATCAGCAGAGATTGTTATAGTGACTTTAATATTTTAAAATTCCTCACTCCTCAAAAAAAAAAAAAGAAAAAAAAAATTTGTTTTATATAATAAGATTGTTCATTCTACATGGAGTCAATAATTTTCTAAGACAGGAAACCATCTTAAAATTACATGTGCAGTAGCTCAGCTGCTGTCACTTTATAATGAACAGCTTGCTATTTAATTAGCAGGTTTCAATGCATTTTATTAGTGAATTACTGATGAATAAACATATGAATGATTTTTATTATTTTGTTGATAACACACACTTAGTGCATTGTTAACTTGATAAAATGTCTCTAGGGTACTGATACTGGAATTCTGTTCTTACCCATTCCAGCCCACAACAATTGCAATTGTATTGCACAAAATGATCTTGGCTGGTAGAGGCTCCGAGCACGGAGAGCTGTGCTCGGCAGCAGCAAGCACGTGTGTGTGAGGAAATGAAGGGCATGGAGTGTTGTTGCCAGGGGGTCTGCCTTGGGAGAACCAGCAAGCACAGAGAAGGGTTGTACTTATTTACCTTTCTTTCATGTAACATCTACCATGAAATAACTGGAATAGATAGAGATGGATATCCTTGTAACCTGGAAACTTTAAAAGACTGACCAACTCTAATTGTGGGAACATGGTAAAGGCAGGCAGCCTGTTTCCCTCCTGTAATGACAACTGAGTTACAGTTTGTGGTGTCTTGAACTCCAATACATAAAAATTCAACACTGCCTAGCTGGCAAACCTTGGTCAGCCTGTGAAAACTGAACCTCTCTGATGAAGTTTTCTCTAGGAACTCCCAGTAAGAGATGAGTATTTCATGTCATGAATGAGATTTCATCTTCTTCCAGTAAGAAATTCGTATTTCATACACCTGCTTGGAATTAGAGATTCACTTATGTCTTTTGAACACGTACAGGGTACTCTGGAAAAGCTTAAAATAGAGGAGTTAAATAGACCACAGGCATGACTGACATTAAGATGGGCTTAATAACAAAATCATAGGTAAAATCAACTTTCTTTCTTAAATGAGATACAAAGAAGCAGTATGAGCTTAATTTTAGATTAGTGTATTCTAAAATAACATGACTGTTTCCGGTGTTGAGCGTTCACAATAAGGTAAAAGTATGTCTTCATCAGGGATCTTTAGCACATCTCAGGTCAATGAAATGCTTACATACTTTTTGATCCTATTAACTCTATGGGTGAAGTCTTGTCAGCTTCAGCATTGTTCAGGAAAGCATTTAAACACGTTGAACTTTAAGCATCTTAGTTTTCTCATTGCCTTCAATGGGCTGTCATCTATCTTGAAACAGACGTAGATGTTCTCACAGCACTTTATTAAGCTTGCTTTAAAATCAGTAAAGTTAGTCCAGCTTCCTCCCTGTAAACAAAATTTAGGATTAGCATATCAAGTTATAGTGAGTCTCTGCTAATGTTAAGTAGAAAGTTTATTTGATTGCTGCTAAGCTTACACTATGTTCATTTTTTTGGAAGCTTGGCAAAATTGCTGACCTTCTAATAGAAATATTTTTCAAAAGCTTCCTTGAAGCTCTAGTTTATTCAGAAATATTAAAGCAGTGTACTTTTCAGGCCACTATCATGTCACACTATGCTGCCCCATCGGAATTATTTCTTTACAAGAGCAAATATCTGTGTAACCACTTGTGCAGAAAGACATGTTTGCAATACGTCATCTCTGAGAACTATGCTTAAGTCACCACAGCTGTCGTATCCCACTTCTGCTCTTGCTGAACTGGAATGGCAGCTGAAAAAGTGAGAGGCTACTTTTATACTTCATCCTTCAGCTCCATCATCCTTGCAGCAAAATGAGTTTCTAGAACATTCCATAGTTGTCAAAACATGTGCAAAGTACTGAAACAGCAGTAAATATAAGTTAACCATCTAGATAAATATAGCCTTTACTGTAGAACGATGAAAAGAGGCAGACAATAGGGGGCAGGGACTAGTGAAATAGTTGTTTCCATCATATCCCTTCAGCTCCAAGAATATCACTAAAAGGTACAATTGTTCTTGTCAATCACACCTTTGTCTCAATTTGACTAAAACCTTCCACCTACATTAGAAATCCATTAGCCATGCTGCTTTTATGACAGGTTTGTTACTCAAGGAGGGGGGTGGTTCCCCCCTTTTTATCAAACCATTCTTTAGACTCCATTTTTGTGTCTATTTTACATGGCAGCCTGAGACCACTGAACTGCCTATGTACAATGATTTAAGGCAACTCAAACTGGACCAAACAAAATAGATGGTCACTATGAATATAACATTTCTTCAATTTGCTTCAGCAGACCTCTGTGAGGGGACAAATTTTTGGTTATGAGTGCATTATGAAGATCTGTAATTGTAGGCAACAAAAAGAAATCAACTCAGGCCCTGACAGATGAGTTGAAATGATTAAGCTATTGAAAAAAAATTCTGTCCCTGGGTACAGGATGAGATAGTGTTTCAAACGAATATTTGAACAATGGAAGTCTGTACTGACCGGTGATTGTGGGAATCTAATCTTAGGGAATTTTAAAATGAATAGATTTTCAGAGAGAATATTTCACTTTTTGAAAATTCGTTTTCATGTGGATTTCAAGCTTAATACCATAGGCTACCTTGGAAGCATTGCCTTGCTTTTGTTTTTATTTTCTAATGAAAAGTGACTGGAAAAGTAATTTTTAAAGTTACCTTAAAATATGACCACAATTAAAAAAAGGCCCTTAAACACTTCTGAAAAATATGCCCATTGTATATTTCACAAGAAAGAAAAAAAAAAAAAAAGAACTGGAATTAAGAAAATGTTTGAAAGACTAGCAAGCTATATCCTCTCATGCATACATGGTGGTAATCCAACTAACAAAGTTATTAGAAGAGATTTTGCATATATGATGACCTACTTTTGATAGATTTTAAGTAATATTCAAGAAAGAGACATTTACATTTCCAAATATGATTAGGCCCATAAAAAATTTAGGTGTGATGATAACGAACGCAGAATAAAGAAGTAGTAGTATGTATTTTCTACAATGAATAGAAAACTCTCAGCAGTATGCTTATGAAGAATAAGTATTATTGAGTCATTTCTAGAAAACTGTGATATCTCTTGTGCAGAGATAAATCTCAGATTAATGGATGATTTGCCATGAGAATTTCAGAGCTATACTGACGATGCTAAAGATCTGTCAATGACATCTTAGATTCATCCAGATCCCACTGTCTAGTGCCAGTCTACACAGTAGACACGCGGACTGGTTCAGTGGAAGGGCTTATATCAGCTCAGACCCAGCACTGTGCAAACATAGCTATAGTGGACTAGTGCTTATGGTCTTTAGCTGGCCTGTCTGCTTAGCGTGCTCTGTGGCATATATGGATTTACCAGACTGGCCAAGCTGACTCAGTATTCTGTGATGCACTTTTATTGTCCTTTAGGGATGTGTCCCAGGTGTTTGCTTGGCATTTGTTAGCTAATGCTTGACAATGAAGCTACAAACCTTTCCCTCAAAAATATTGATCATTGATGATAAACCACAATGGTAATTTGATTATTTGGTTGAAAGAGAACAATGAATTCACCAGATAAACCATCAACAAATCAAAAATTGTTTGCAATGCTGGGTTGGATTTGAAAAGTAATTCCAAGTAAAAAAATGATCACCGGGGAGAACTTACAATGTTGCATTTGCCATTTTCTAGCTTATGGTTTCTGGAAAGTAAGAACATTTTATTTCAAAGTGATGTTATGGTTTGAAATTAACCTATACTTTATATAAGCTGGGTGCTAGTAGTTTTTTTTTTAAAGAAAAAGATTAGATAATAAAAAATGAATGAAATATTTTGATTTGATAGGTAAAAAAAGTTTCCTTTGTACTGAAATTAAATGTAGCATTTGTCCTGGTTTCGGCTGGGATATAGTTAAATTTCTTCCTAGTGCTGTGTTTTGGATTTAGTATGAGAAGAATGTTGATAACACACTGATGTTTTCAGTTGATGCTAAGTACCCTGTCAAGGACAGCTCCCATGCTCCCAAGCAGAGGCTGGGAGGGAGCACAGCCAGGACAGCCAGCCCAGCTGGCCAACGGGGTATTCCATACCATGTGACGTCATGCTCAGTATATGAATGGTAGGCATGATCCAGGAAGTAGCGATCGCTACTTGGTTATCAGTCAGTGCGGGTGGTGAGCAATTGCATTGTGCATCACTCATTTTGTATATTCTACCATCATTATTATTTTCCCTTTTCTGTTCTATTAAACTGTCCTTATCTCAAGTCACGAGTTTTTCTCACTCTTACCCTTCCGATTCTCTCCCCGTTCCACTGAGGTGGGGAGAGTAAGCGAGCAGCTGCATGGTATTTGGCTGCCTGCCAGGTTAAACCATGACAGCATTACAAATTCACCTGCAACAAAACTTTTATTTTTTGTGATTGCCACAGAATCTCTGAAAATTCTGTTTGAGCTAATAGTTTTGGTTTTTTTTATTTCATACCTGTCACTGTGCCTCCTGCAGACCACAGGAAGGTGGAGAAAAGAAAGAACTTTAAATTTGAAAAAAATATTTAAAACTGAGCTCACATGTCATCCAAATGTGTTGTCAAAGATGCTGAAAAAACAACCTAGGTATTTTTTTCCTGAACACTGGTAGTTCGATGGCAATGAAGAAGCTTTGGGAAGAGCAGATTCTTTTCCACAGAAAGGTAACTGTCAGCTTATTGCGCAGTTAGTAAACTTTATAGCTAGATGTTGACTGGGAGGAAACCATTGAAGTGTTCAAGTGGCTTTCTTTCAATACAGCTGAGGTATTACATGGTGAGGTAATACGGCGAAAGAATAATTTTATAGAGTCATGCCCTTCTTCTTGCACTATGTACAGATATGGATTGATAAAAAGTGGAATGCCAGCTATTTAGAATGGTAAAATGATCTTCCTTCTTTTGCTTTTGTATCACACTTGTCTCCTGTGCACATTTTTTCTCCTACACGCTGGAAGCTTTTTGTCTTTTTTTTTAAACATACGCTTTTCAAGGTCTTCTATAGTCCTTTTTTCCATACTTGTCTTTCTTGTTCTCTAGGACATTGCAAATGCTTTGTAAAATCTTCTTTCTTCTACATCAGTACTGTAAAGAAGTGAGGTGCTTGGGAGGAGCTGTTTGCAAGAGCTGTTTTGAACCTGAGTCAGTTTTGAAATCTGTTTCTGAAATGCTTTGTGTGTGTACATGTTTTGGGAGGAAGGGGATAAAAGTTGCTGCTTAATGGCTTGTCATACAAGTTCATTATCAGCTGTCTAAGCTCCTTTCTTTTTCCTGCCTGACATAGACACTATTACACACTTTCATTGTCAGTTTTTTTTTTCTTGTCCAAACCAAAAAGCATTTCAAATCAATAACCAGGATCTATATTTTCTTTCTGAATGTGGCCTTTTATTGTAGTGTCTCTGTTAGCTCCCATGATTGGAAAAATATACTGCTTTTTAACTCAGGCTCTTCAACCTATACTTTTGCCTGACTGTAATACCTTTCTTCTTTTGTTACTTGCACTGATTTTTGAATGTGAGGATTTTACTGTGCTGATTTCAATGCAGTTACCCCTGATTTGCATATGTGAAACAGAGAAGTGAGTTTATTTCTTGAAGCCTGTAAAAAGCAAAGACTTTCCTACTGTGTTCACAATTCAGTTGCAACCTCAAACCAATTAGCTTACCGATAAAAATAGTTTTAAGCAGGTGAGAAATATTGTTAAACCAAAAGATGTTCTCTTGTGCAGAATTTGGCTGTGTTTTTTTTTATGAGCACATTAGACAGATTCTTTGTATTTAATGAAAAAACTACTTTTGCCTTGTTTAGTCAAAAGGAAAATCTATCTTATAAAGCCAAATCAAACTGACTTCCTAAATCCTCACAGAATTGCTATTCAATTCCTGCTATTTCATTTCGTATTGACAAACGTGATCATATTTTGGAGGTAGCAGTGTGAGATTTTTTCATTTTTCTCTGGAGCAATGATCATGATTAAGTTTAAGTAGGAATTTCCTAGGATATGTACCCCTATCCCCAGCATGGCTTTACAGTGGGAATGATTTCAATCATCTTTCAAACATGAACCAAGTTCCCTCCCCATCTAAACGTTATCATCTCAGGCGGTTTAAAAACATAATTAAAGCTGTTAGATTATATCAGAATTCTTTTATGTGCTTGTATCTCCTCTTCAGTACAGATGCTTACCAGCATCTTACAGCCCAGTCCAAGAAATCTGTTTTATACAATTATTTGCATGCATGCATCCATCCAAATATTAGTGTGTAAGGCATACCTGTTTTGTCTCATTTAAAATCTATCAGTATAAAATCTTCTGCTTAGGTAAAGCAGAAAATACTCATCTCATAATGTGTTACCTCAATGTTATGCTAAGTGTAATTATTATTATTATTTATTATAATTTAGAATAAAAGAAATGTGATGTTGTGCGTTCTTCTTCTGAAAATAATGGAAATGTAATAAAATGTTCAACAAGTTGATTCTGCTTCCTCCAAACTTCACATTGTAATGAAGTTAAAACTGAAATAACAGTGCCTTTGGCTAAGCACTTTTTCCCTCTGGCACAGTAAATGTAACATGTTTTATTATTTCCATTTCAGTGATTCCTAGGGGCTTGCCTCTGTGATTTGAATTTTTCTGCATACATGGTAAGAAACAGTCTCTATTCTAAATATTTCTGTGTAAGTTACTGAAGATACACAATATGTGAGTGACACTAAGAAAGAATGATGAATGTTTATGAATGTTTTTTTTTCTATTCACGGTATGTATGTATCTCACCACTCAACTCCTTTAAGAGATAGCTTTCTTACTGTGATCTTCAGCAGTTAAACATGGATTGACATGACCATTGATAGATGTTGCCTATCTTGATTGCTTGAAGAACTTTTGAGTCCTGTTCTTGAGGTTGTTAATGCAAATATAGGCAAATTGGAAAAAAAAAAAAAGAAAATGTCTCATAAATTTCTCTGTACACAGAAGATGTGGGCTTTTTTGTCGCTTATTTATCAGAAATACTGGAGGGGGAGAATAAACCATCATTTGACCCTTTGTGTGAAAAAGATTATTATTGTTGTCCTCTTCTTGCAATACCAACAGAAGTGCTTATACTGAAAATAATGGCAAAATCAATACTTTTCAGGAATTCTGGAAATTTCAGACTTCAGACTTCTCTTGGCTTATTTCACTTGACATTCTAAGAGTTTAAAACTCAAAATGAAATCAAAGCTTTTTTCAGCTATACAAAATGAACATTAAAATTCAGCCTTCTGAGATATGATGGCTTCACACTGGTCTAATTGGAAGTTCCGTCTGTCACTAAAACTATGTTTAACAATACCTTTATAAATATAAAGCTTTCCTCATATATATGGAAAAATGCTTTGAGCATTAAAGGTCATTCAATGAAGATTTCTTTTCCCTGTTCAGAAGGTACTTAGAACTGTGTGGTTCCATAAATTATTTAGAACTTTATGAGCTCATTATCAAAAGCTGTAGTAATGAGAGAAAAGTGAGCAAGCACCTCAATTTTGATATTTTACTCCATTGCAGAACATTAGGATACTAATGAATTTTACAATAATCTATAAATGGAAATTACTATTTTAAGGAAGTGAAAATTTGTATTCTTCCTCCCTAATATTTTAATGCTTTCCTTGTTTCTGTTGCATATTTCCCAGAGCTCCATGTTTATGAGAGGATCAAGAGTTGTTCATTAGCTATATGCTTTACAAGAGTTTTTAGTGTTTCAGCTGGGCAGATTTATATATAAGTATTTTGCATGAGTAAAAAACTGAAAAGGTGCTTGCAAAAAATGGGATTCATAACGGCATATATAAAACGAAAGCAATATATGTTGAAATGAAAGAACAAACAGAATATGGTTTCTGATGCTTAAAGACCAAGTACCATTTTTACTCATAATGGATGGAAATTAGTGAGGTACTTGCAGAGTAAGATAAGATATGGTTGTTTAAAAATGGCACACCTGAAATAATTGATATTTGTAAGAAGTAATGGTTAGGTTAAGTGATGAGATGCTCCAGAGCAGCCACTTTTATTATCTAATCGCTGCCATTGATCCACACCAGTAAAAGGATATGAACTCTCTATTTAAACAAAGAAGATCAAAACTTCAGCTAATTTTTCTTTCTATAGTTGCTCAAACTTGTCTGATCGTATTTCTTGGCCAGTCATAACAGAACAATGTTAATTCCTTCTCCCTCCTCTTGCCTATGACAGTTTTCCTTGATTCTCCTTACATTGTCAACCATTTTTTAAAACCTGACCTAATACCTTATTTTATTAATCATTTTACAAAAATAACTGCAAAAGTCAAGTTGCCTGAGTCATCTGCCTGTATTGCCCCAGATCCTCGCAATTTTGTAAAAAAAATCTTGTGCTGTGAAATATTTGTGTTGTCGTTCTACACAATATGTTGAAACTTACTAAATAAGCTAAAAAATATCAAGAAAACATATTCTCAGAGTTGAGCTATGGTTAATATTTAACTGAATGAAGAATGAGTCAGTAGTATCAGAACATCCACAAGCTAGTTAAAAATGCTGGCCAATCATTAAATCATCAAATTCCTCATAAATATAACCAAACTTCATAGTGCCTAAAGAGGCTTCTAAAATGAGGTCTGTCTATTTGATTATAACTTCTAGCTCAATAATGTTCCTAAAGTTAATTAATTTAATAGCTTGGGGCCTGTTACATATTTTAACAATGAAATTTAATTATTCTCTGATGTATGAACCTCAACCCTGAGGCCAATTATAAAACTTCCTTTCAATGTGTCTATTCTTCTATGATGGTTTAAGACCTCCCTCCTTCATTCCTCCCCTAGAATTAATAAAATGTATGTTTTAGTCTGCAGTCTCAACAGGAAGATTTTAGTGGGCCTGTTTACGAAAAAAGTACAAACAACTAGTTTGTGTCCCATCTCAGGATTTTTAAACATGGAACACAGCAATGAAGCTTTTGTTAGCAATGTTAGCTTTTGTTAGTTTTCTGGATCAACAGTTGCTATTGTTTAATCCTAGTATGTTTTCCTTCTGGAGCTGGTGAACTTATCTCTAGGTTACTTATATCAGTGCTTCCTAGAATCCAGGAACGTGAGAAAGCTGCAATGCCCACCAAGGCAGTAAGAGCAAAATCTGAACATTTAAAAAGAAGGGTAAGTGAAATTCTGAAGGTAATGAGAGAAGGGGTGTTGATGTAGAGTGGAGGTAACAAATTCTGTAACTTGGTTCTTGCAACCTGGTAGCTGAAATGGCAGCAAAGTCTTCTATGAAAGGTAAATAGCTGCGACTATATGGGTAAATTTAAATAAAGAAATAACTGGGAATTGTGATAGTTTGGAACTGGGCATAGATAAAGGGTCAAGTAAGTGCAAAAAATAATACACTGTAGAATACTTTTCTGCTTGTGAGCTAGCTGGCCTTCTATCTTGAAAGAAGTTTGAAAAAAAATTGAGGGAGCAAAGTATTCTGTCAGTTGGGACAGGCTTGAAGGATCTGAACACTTGTTTATGCACCCTTGCCTACTCTTTAAAGCTGTGATTATGCCCAATCCCTGTAGAAGTTCTGTGTACTTTCAACACAGTTTCTAGTTCAGTGGGGCTTCTTGTTCAGCATACAATTTATACAACGTACAAGCAGTTTTTAAGAAAAATGGTGATCCCCTTCTTTATTGTTCAGTACAAATGGGCCCTTAATAACTAGTGTAGGATATCATTGTAATCATACACATCTGCATTTAGATGTGTGATTTGTGCCTGCTACAAAACATATCTCAATACCACTACTTTATTATTATGGTATTTATACTACTCCGTTGGCTTTTGAGAAGCTTTTGGGAAAAAAAAAAAATTACTAACTAAAAGCAACCGCACAGTGTGGTCAATAACAAAAAAAACTAATAGTAATATAAAAATCCAACAGACTATGAGTGCAGCAATAGTAAATTCCATCAGAAGACAAAACATTGTACTTTGCTTGAGAGGAAGCCATTGATGTCTTTTGCATATACACAAAGCAGTGAGTTTTGGGCCCCTGCCTGGAAGGATGAAGATTGTGCTATTTATTTTTTTTTTCTTTTTTTAAATTCTAGGCCAGAATATTAGAAATGAGTGGATGTATGATTAAATTTATGCAGTTGAGCATACTGGCCCTTGCATTAGAATGGCAGCAATCTCAGCATTTTCTTTGCATGCAAAATGACAGGTATCATACTGAAGAACTCTGTAAGCATTTAGCATGGATTCAGAGATGACATATGACTTGCAATGATGAAATCTGATAAACATTCTTTTACACACACATTTTATATGTTTTTTACAAGGCAAAAAGAATTGCAATTAATTAATATATAGTCTTTTATTATTTCTACATCCCCAGTCCCATCTTGCTGACAATTTCCTATTGAGAATGCTAATGTCGCTGTCCTGAGTTTCTGTCCTTACTGCTGCTCTTTCACATTATAACAGTTTTTGGTAGCAGGGTTCATTTCTACATGCACATTTGGCTTGTGGAGTGAAGTGTACAATTGGATGATACACTTGTTTAATATACTCTGTCACTGTGAGCTACTCCACAGAAAAAAAAAGAATCCATATTATCCTGTGCAAAGGAAAAATATATTTCCACTCACTAAAAATCCACTTTTAATCTATTTGCTTTTTGTTATTATTTATGGCTTTCTATGCTTTCTCTCCTTCTGATATTTAAAGCTGCTGTACCTGATTCAGGAATTCCCACAGATATGTGCTTGACTTTTTTATATACACCTTGTTACTGAAGTCAACAGGGCCAGTTACATTCCTAAAGCTAAGTTTGTTTCTACTTATGCATAGAAAGCATTTGTGTGGGTTCACTTACTGCACAACTCATCTTTGAAGACTCCAATGAGGTAAACCCCGTTATTACTCTACCTAATACAGTGACATGTCCCGGAGTAGCAGCTATTAAGAATTGAATTTGCTTGGCAACAAGCTGATTCCCCAACAAACTAAAAACTTGGTGCTGCAGAGAATTTAACATATAAGCTGCAGTGAAACTACTCTCATAATTAAAACAAAGGGTAGTGCCGTGCTGGATTGGGGACTAGACTAGCAAAAGGCTATGCAAGTGTGGCAGTGTGCTCCCCCCCGCCCCACGTCAGCAGTAACCGCCAGTGGGGCTTGTGATGGCCGCATCCAGCTTCTGCTGGACTTCGGGGATGGATGGCAATGTAGTAGCCAAAGATTGTCTGGAGCAGTGATCCAAAAGTCTTGCTGGTATGCAAATATGACTATAAGTCAATCATCTTACTCCATAAATAGTGGACAGCCCAGGGCCTGTTGAGCTCTCCTGCACAGCAGCAGGCTGCACTCCAAGATCTCCCCTTGAGTAGGGACACCTCTCAGAGTTACTCCTCAAGGTTGAGAGATTCGTTGCCACAAAAGATCCTTGGTAAGTGACTAATAGCATGCTGAAACTTTTGAAATCTTAGCTAAATGATATAAAGCATTGATTGCGCATACATAATCCTTTAGACGTAAACCATTGGCCAAGGCTGGGACTAGGACTGGATCCTCTCCGAGAAGGAGTTTAGAACACAAAGGGGTCCTTTCTGAACCTCAGGACTCAACGTGAGGGTCTCCCTGACAGTTTTGTCTGACCCTGTCCTCTATGCAGTAAATAATCAAGTGTACCTTGCCATTGAATCTTGTTAAACCACTGTCACATTTACCGTTGAACTTCGCTAACTCACTGTTTTCTGTCAATAAAGTATATTTTTGCTTCTGTCTTATGAGTGAAGTGCACTCTCACTCCATCTGTGACAGCAAGTGTTTACTTTCTAATAAACAGCAAGTAATAATAAATAATAAATAATAAATCAATAAACTGACAGCTAATAAACAAAAATACAGATCTTTAATTCTCTGCAAAGGATATTGACCCAGATGGCTGGACATTTGACTTTGGCTTAATTCTCTTCTTGTTGCTACAATTTAACAAAGGAGAAAGCATATTTGTGAGCATCTGATATTTGAAGTTTTCAAGAAAAAAATATTCTTTGTGTCTCCTCCTATGTCTTCTAGCCAACAACATATACACAGGGTTACTATCTGCCTAATTGCATGCAAATGGGTTATAATAATGCAAAGCTGTGTATCAATGAAGGCTAGGTACAAGTTGTTCTCAGAGCTATGTGAAAAATAGTGTGAAACAGATAAATGTGTCACTCTGGGGAAATTAGATAACTTTATAAAAAATAATTTTATTTGAATACTACTTAAGACTTTTTTTTTTTTATCTATCATCTGATCAAACATTAACAGTAGTTTTATGGCTACTGTTCCTCTCTTCACTGCACTTTTATTAGCTGCAATTTTTTTAATTGAATTTCGTGTTACTGCAATAGACAAACAGAAAATCTGTAAATATGTCTGTATTTTGTACTGATGAAATACCAATCTCTAGAGGGCAATTTCTACAGAAAATATATATACTGGAGATGTTTATAAATGTAATACTTACAGCATTTGTAGGATTTCATTTATGTCTCCAATAAAAAACCAGATATAAATGAATTTTTTTGAGGTTTTTGCTTTGAGAAAAGATATTAGGCTAAATCACCAAAGATGATCAGATCGTGCTTTTAGCTATGCCAAAGATGGAAGCAGACCTGATAAAGATATAACAGCTGTAGGTGTTTTCAGTAATTAAACACTATTAATAATTATAATAACACTGACTCTTTGCACTTACAGCTGTCAGTGCTGACATTCTTCCTGGTCCTTTGGTCTTCTGTGAGTTGAAGCAGCACAGACTGCACTAATTTTTCCTAAGTAAAAAGGAAAACATTGATATTTTGAACCGTAAACCAGCCATTGAGTGAACATAATGTATCCTTAACAGATGGGTTCTGCTACAATGATGGAATAAGAACCAGAACCTGAATGATTATTTGATGTTGTATTTCCTTGTTTCTATGTTTGTAGGGGAGATCTGGTGCATAAAGAATCTGTTAATTTGACAGATGCCCAGCCTTTTAACTGAAGTTGGCATACTCAGCATTTGTAATGGCCTGGATTTACACAATCCAAACTGGGGTGTTTCAAAGATTTACACACAGAATGCTGCACGATTTCTGGAACACAAGAATATCATGACTTGAACCCTGCTTACAAATTCTCAGCACTATTATAAGGTCCCTGCAATGTTCTGTCCATGGCTGGTGTATGAGGTTTTAACACATTTCCTCTTTTCAAGGAAGTGTCTAAGTCCTCATTGGTCAGTTTTTTGGGAAAGGAGTAATCAGTGACCCTGAATCCCCTCGTACTCTTACTGAATACTAGTCCTGGAACAAAAGTTGTGACCAAGACCTTACAAAGTAATGGCAAGGTTATTCCAGTCCCTCAGGGGCAAATCTGCCTCTGCTGACCAAAGCAAAGTGAAAACTCCCCTACTTGCTGTCTTCTCTATTCAGAACGCTGCAGAGCCAAAAATCGGTATCCACTGAGTATTCACATCCTCAGGATATGTCTGTGACCTTATGCTACAGGAAATATGGCAGAGTCTGGGTAATGAGGTGATCCAGTGACTGGCAGGCCAAATGCTGTTATAACGTTTCCAAGAGAGAAGGTGTTGCATCATTGTCGCTTTCTTCACTATGATTCTCTCTGATGTTTGGTGGATGGTTGCTTGGAAAACAGGATCAGGCAGGTGCTAAGAATTAGATTCAGAAGGAGGTGAACATGTTCAATGTCTTCCAGGGTCAGCCCATTAGAAATTAGTGATCAACAGCAAGAGTTTACGTGAGATTATCACATCACAGTATCATCAGATCTCCCTACTTTGTGCAGGAACACCCATCCTAAGAACAGGATGTGTACATCAAGGGGTACAGTAACAGTCTTAGCTGCCTGACAGCTGCCACATGTCATCAAACAACTGCAATTATGTTTTTAGTAACTATTAACTAATACAGATGGATATCGGTGACAATTGGTAACCTTTATGTCCCCTTCAATATGATAGGGAGACCCATGCAACATTTATGTATAACATAAATCTTATAAAAGGTATAAATAATTTATACCATTTTCCCTGGAAGTCACAGAATGAATTAATTTATCATGCGCCTGTGAATACCGGACTTCATGATTCAGTTTCTTCAGAAACTAGATATTCCAGGAACCTGGAACACATAGTGTGTGTTTCTGTATGAGAGACACAAGAAATAGTTTTTCTTGAACACCTTAAGTTAGCTGTTTGTCTATGCGTATGTCTATCAATATATTTGGTGAGTATGCAGTATTAGAAACTAGAAAGAAATTTCATGAAATAATCTAAATAGCAAGAGAACAACATGCATTAAAATGTGAAGACTGAATGAACTACTGAAATATTTACCTCTATATGCGTTCATTGTTTAGTTATCTTCTTTCAGAAAATTGTGATCTGTAGTGCCTCATCTTTAGAGATTGGTACTTTTATGAAGCATTATTGAGCAGCTTTGTAAACAGCATAAATAAATTACGCAGTAGTGAAGAATAGTAGACTGACATCTCAATATTCCTCAAATAATAGTATACTTTCCGACTTTCACCAGGCAATGAAAATTATGTGGGTTTGAGATGGAACATGGGTTCATTGCCATGTCAAACCACGGATGTAGTGCCATTTCAGTGCATTGAAACTGTAACAGTTTGATAGTATAGATGATGAATGCATGAACAGAGAGAGAATGTGAGGTTAGGGAACAAAGAACACTAAATATAAGTATTCACTAGAATCATGTCAATAACCTTCTATTTTAAAACTTTAAATGTTATACCTTTTAATTACATCAACTACATCAATCAAGTACATCAGCTGCACAATTTGTCTTTATATGTTCTACTTTTATATTTTTACAAAACAGAATGAACCATTGTAATATATAATGGCCTTCAGCATATGTGTGTTATAGAGGCAAGTATCTAACATTCAAAAGATAGATTTTTTAAAATACTGTTAAGCCGAACTGCACTGAGTGCTGTGCGCTGGGAAGGACATTGGACTGTATGTGAGATACATTTCTTTGCCTCTCGTATCTCTGTGGTATGGGTTGACCTTGGCTGGCTGCCGGATGCCCACTCAGCTGCTCTCACTCCCCTGCCTCAATGGGACAGGGGAGAAAATAAGATGAAAAAGCTCATGGGTCAAGATAAAGGCAGGGACATCACTTACCAATTACTATCACTGGCAAAAAAGACTTGACTTGGGGAAGATTAATTTAATTTATTGCCAGTTAAAAATAGAGTTGGATGGTGAGAAACAAAGACAAAAACTAAAATGCTTTCCCCCCACCTTTCCTTCTTCCCAGGCTCAACTTCTCTCCCTCATTCCTGACTCCTCTGCCTCTCCCCACCCTGAGCAGCGCAGGGGGATGTGAAATGAGGGGTTGTGGTCAGTCCATGACAGTTCCTCTCTGCTACTTCTTCCTCCTCACACCTTTCCCCTGCTCTAGTGTGGGCTGTCCACGGGCTGCAGTCCTTCAGGATATACCTGCTCCACTGTGGGTTCTCCCCATGGGCCACAGTTCCTTCAGAGAATATGTACCTGCTTTGGTCTAGGGCCCTCCATGGGCTGCAGTGTGGATATCTGCTCTGGTGTGGTCCTCTCCACCAGCTGCAGGGAAATGCCTGCTCCACCATGGTCTCTCTAGGGGCTGCAGGGGAATCTCTGCTCCAGCACGTGGAGCACCTCCTCCCCCACCTCCTTCTCCAACCTTTGAGGTCACAGGGCTGTTTCTCACACTTTTTTCCTCACTCCTCACTGCTGGCCAATGTTTTGCCCTTTCTTATGCTTTTCCAGAGATGGCAACACCCACACCCAATACGATCTCTTAAAGAAGAAAGACTGATCAGAACATCTCCCTTTTCCTCACTGCATGAAATGAGTATTTGCAGGACCCTGTTGACAAGGAAAATCTGTAGGAGAATTAGTTTTAATTACAGAAGACTGGTGAGGTTCCTGTGTTACCTACACCGGTCTAGCTGATGGCATACTGCCACTCGGATAGCTGGACCCCAGCTGAATGTATGTGACTGTTGCTTGTGGCAAAATAGCTAGGATGAAACAGAGAAACGACAAGGAAGGAAAAGAGAGAGAAGTCAAGCTTGG
The DNA here is from genome assembly GCF_000690835.1 of Fulmarus glacialis. Lineage (NCBI taxonomy): Eukaryota > Metazoa > Chordata > Aves > Procellariiformes > Procellariidae > Fulmarus > Fulmarus glacialis. The sequence continues at coordinate 5,614 of NW_009223772.1, read as the reverse complement.
GTTTTCACACAGAAAATTTTTAAAAGGTTTTTGTGAATGGATCAAATATTGGAAAGGGTGACTTTTGGATTAGGTGTTAATCAGCTGTCAGGAACAATAATTTTCAGTTCAACTAAGGATATGTGTGTCTGTAAGACTGTGAGGGTCAGAGAAGAGAAAAAGGAAGTGCTTTTTAAATTAAATTAATAACTCAATGATTTGCAGTACAGGTTAAGTTTCCATGTTTAGAGAAAAGTAAGATGAAAAAGCCAGATAATGCCTACTGATGCTGCTGTATTTCTCTAGAGCTTTGCTAAAGACTACTTTGTACATAAAACTGGTAGCATATAGTTACTGCCAACAACTCACGCATCTTATCTGCCTTATACATATTTCATTTTAGTTCCAAGCTTTTGTCTGTGCTCTGCCATTTCATGTCAGTGACACCCCATTGATAAGCAGTTAGTATTTAATAATAGCAGATAAGCAGATAATTGACAATAACAAAAGTCAGACACAAGCATATGCTTATTACCTAAATTAGTGTCTTCCTCACATCTGCCTTTTTTCACCCCCCCCAAGGGGATCACAGATTGTAATTCTCGAGGTCCTATCTCTGTGTTCCCACGTTGCTTCTGTCATTACATTTTTCTTGGCTTAACTGGGAGTTCTCATGAATAAAGGATGAAGTCAGATATGAGAGAGAAATTTGTTCCTCAGCTAGCAGTTGAGGTCAGGACCAATTTTCTTACATTATTGTTCTTCTCCTATAAATTCAGTCAATTTTTTGGATCAGTTACGTCAGACTTGAATTGTATAAAGTTACATAGACTTCAGTCAAAATCTGGATGGGAATTTGAGAGCAGCTTTGGCCTTGAATGCTAAGGTTTTACTTCTGATAGGTAAAGAAAAGAATCAAGTGAGTTTGTAAGAAACAAGATGTGGATTAAACACCAAAATAGTTTCAGGGAATCATCTTTTTTCTTTCTTTTTTTAAACCCCATAAAAGTAGTGAAAAAGCCAAAGCAGTTGACTTGATTTTTGGTTTTGTTTTTTTCCCCCCCTCCCCCAAAATCAGTTTGAAGAGAAGAAAATGTAAATGTTCTTGCTGCCAGCTCCTCCCCGCCCCCCCAGGTGAACTAAGTAACTAGCTAACTAACTAAACTGAGGACATTAAAGTCTTCAAAATTTTCACTGTATAAGCAATAAAATTTTTAATAAATCTGTTCTATAATTCTGGTTAAATGTTCTCATCAACTGAAAAAAGCATCAATAGTCTTCTTGTTCTTGTTTTGTCTTTTGAATTAGTTCAGCTTTTTTCCTACCTTGAAATTACCATGTGGAGGAAACAGATATTTACCTCAATGCTCTCCTGTTGTCACCTTCTCTCATACTATATACTCACTTTCCTAATACAATTTTCATATAATGGTGACTGGGTCTCAGCTGCTACTGATGGATCTGAAGATATGTCTCTACTAATCAGAACTTGAATTTTTAATGTTTATACAACTGGAAATGTGAAATTATAAAGATGATTTTGATTGATATGTGTGCTCTAAGTGCCCTGGTTTGCATGTAGGAGAAATGGATTTCTGCATTTTTCATGTTTGTATTTTCATTCTGGTGTATTTTTTAGTTTCTGCGTAGACCACATAGAAAGTGATTTTTTTTTCTTATGAATATATTAAAGCATATGGAGGCATTTGGCTCCAATAAACACACAAAAAACACATATTATTTGCAGAATGACAACACATATCAAGAATATTTTGAATTATTTGTCAACACATGAGGCTGAATTTGGATTAAGATAAAGAGCAAATAAAAATACAGTAGTTTTGTGACAACTCAAGGAATGAACACTTATTCTGGATAAAGAGTGATTTATGCCTCTTTCATAATAATCCACCTAAATGCACGGTAGGCAAGTTCTAATACAAACCATTCAATTACTGTGAACAAGTCAATAATCTGATGGTCAGTAATATCAACATCCCAGTAAAGAATTAATTGAATACCCCTGTTACTCTGAACAAAACAAAGTGATACCAAGGGCAAAACTACTTTGACAAAATAAACACTCACATATTCAAACCACATCTTTCCGACTAAATGTCTTGAACTGGCTAGACAAGTAATCTAGGTTATAAGAGATCTTAAATCTTATTCTGAAGTGATTAAAAGTACCTGTGTGCTTCTTAACTTTGGCAATTATTTTTTATCTAGGCTTTTTCTCCCAGAATAGAAATGCTTAAACCTGAGTTTAGGTCTATGCTCTTTAAACTTTAAAAACAAACAAAATCCTGTAAACCAGACATCAGTCTTCTATACCCACGAAGGCTTTCCTTGACCACAGTAGCTAACTAGTTGTGATGCTTGTATACATCATGTAGCTGATATCTAGAAAAAAACCCCATAGTAGTATTAGTGTCATGGTTTAACCCCTGCTGGCAACTAAGCACCACACTTTTATGTCATGCTCAGGTCCCCCACTATCCAATACATCCTCATTAATCACCACCACCCTTCTCATCCTTTGATATAATACACAGATATCACTCCCTTGGTCTATGGACCACCCCTCTGAAATGTCTGTAAAATGTCCATAAACGTCCACAAAGTGTCCATTGAGTTCATTCCGTCCATGACTTTGGGCTCCATCTGCTATGGTGGTCACTCAGGGCAGGAGAGATGATGTGTTGTGTGGAGTTACTGGGCACCAAAGCCAGCTCAGGTCGGGTCACTGCTGCACTTGCACTGCTTCTTGTAAGGCTTGTCCTCCATCGGTTCAGGTGGTTCCTGCTATAGTAATTCCCATAACATGCAACCCAAATCATGGATTATTTTCACCCAGGATTAAATCACCTTGAGATACACATTGGAATCCCCCATCTTCCCGCATTACCCACCAAGTGTACCCAGGTCCTTGAGCAATAACAATCCCACAAATAGGTTTACCCTTTCCTGAGGAAGGAATAACACAGACTGTTTTTCCCAACAAGTTCCTTATATGTACTGCGGGAATATTATCTCTTTCCACAGTGCGCAGAGGTTTTGACTGGGCAGGGCGAGGTCGACTGGTAGATCCTATAATGTTAGCTAGCCAGGTGGCTTCTGCTAAATGTGTATCCCAATGCTTGAATGTTCCACCACCCATTGCTCTCAGTGTTGTTTTTAACAGTCCATTTTATTGTTCAATTTTCCAGGAGGCTGGTGCATGGTAGGGGATGTGGTACACCCAGTCAACGCCATGCTCTTTGGCCTGGGTGTCTATGAGGGTGTTTCGGAAATGAGTCCCGTTATCTGATTCAATTCTTTCAGGGGTGTCGTTTCAAGGCCCGAGATCATATTCTGGGCAGTGGCATGGATCACAGCATATGTTTCCAACCATCCAATAGTTGCTTCCACCACTCTAAGCACATGGTGCTTGCCATGGCGGGTTCATGGTAGTGTGATATAATCAATCTTCCAGGCCTCCCCATATTTATATTTCAGCCATCGTCCTCTATACCAAAAAAGCTTTAGCTGCTTAGCTTGTTTGATTATGGCACATGTTTGACATTCATGGATAACCTTACAATGGCATCAATAGTCAAGTCCACACTTCGATCATGAGCCTGTTTGTATGTTGCATCCCTTCCTAAATATCCTGATATTTCATGGGCCCATGGACCTGTAAATAGCTCACCCTTATGTTCCCAGTCCAGATCCACCTGAACCACTTCAATTCTAGCAGCCTGGTCCACCTGTTCATTGTTTCGATGTTCTTCAGTGGCCCTACTCTTGGGTATGTGAGCATCTACATGAAGTACTTTTATAACCAAGTTCTCTTCCTGAGCAGCAATATCTTGCCACAATGCGGCAGCCCAGATGGGTTTACCTCTGCGTTGCCAGTTGTTCTGCTTCCATTGCTGTAGCCACCCCCACAGGGCATTTGCCACCATCCGGGAGTCAGTATAAAGATAAAGCACTGGCCATTTTTCTCGTTCAGCAATATCTAAAGCCAGCTGGATGGCTTTCACCTCTGCAAACTGGCTCGATTCACCTTCTCCTTCAGCAGTTTCTCCGACTTGTGTAGGACTGCACACAGCAGCTTTCCACCTTCGATGCTTTCCCACAAAACAATAGGATCCATCTGTAAACAAGGCATATTGCTTTTCATTTTCTGGTAATTTATTATACAGAGGGGCCTCTTCAGCACGCGTCACATCCTCTGGCGACACTCCAAAGTTTTGGCCCTCTGGCCAGTCCATGATCACTTCCAGGATTCCCGGGTGGTCGGGGTTTCCCATTCGAGCCCGTTACATTATCAATGTGACCCACTTACTCCATGTGGCATCAGTTGCATGCTGTGTAAAGGGGACCCTCCCTTTGAACATCCAGCCCAGCACTGGCAATCGAAGTCCCAAAAGGAGCTATGCTTCAGTACCAACCACTTCTGAAGCGGCTCAAATTCCTTCATATGCTGGCTCCAATATCCCAGCATCGGAGTAACCAGCTGAGAATTAGCTCACCTGGTTGATGGCTAAAATCTTTTCGCATACCTCGCAGCTCACTTAGGGATAGGGATCGGGTGGTTTCTGTCTCTATTATTTCAGTCTCTTCCTCCTCCTGTTCTTGTGACTCCTCTGCTTCAGAACAGGCTGCCTCTTCTGCTTCTTTCTCCTGCGCCCTCTTAGGATAAGCTTCTTCATCCCTTACTAAACAAGTTGACTTCTGCTTCCATTGGTTTTTTTTTAGTTATAGGGGTGACTGATATAGTGTCTAGTTTAGCCATAGTGTCTGTTGGTATGTTTTCCCTCTCTTCTCCCTGAGGATGCTGCATAATATTGAGCAGTGTTTGGTAGATGCTGGTGAGGGCCCAGCACAGTGCAGGAAGTTGTGCCTCTTTGGAATACCACGGCACTTTTGTTTCAAGCATTGTGTCACTTCATCAGGATCCTGCAGTTGTTCAGGAGTGAAGTTCCAGACCGTTGGAGGTGAGAAGTTCTCTAGATGCCTGCCCATATTTTCCCACATGCCATACTACCCATGACCATATTCTCGCGGAGCCTGGGTCATATTCCTAAATTGCTTGTTAACCTTAGACAAAACTGAAGCAATATTCCTAAGAAATATTAGTAGAAGTATTTTAACTACCCAAGGATATTTAAGATGCTGAGAAGTTACTGTAACGAGGGAGAACACATCACAGAAGAAGGTAGCGAGGGTGCCATTCTGTATTTTCTCCACAAAAAACCTCTCAGATGAAGAAGTATAATTGTTAATTGTCTCCATGAGATGGTACCTGAAGTACAATAATGGCTTCAGTACAGAGTCCAAATACCAGATTAAGCCCAAGGTTGGTGTTTTAATAATAAATCTCCCAGGCAAAACATCACTAATCACTACAGAGCACAGCAAACTGCAAAAGCCAACATGAATCTTTAACATGTACAGCAAAAAAAAGGGCATAGCACAGATCAGATAAACAAATATAGAAAACAGATGAATTGATATTGTGACCCGCAACTGTTAACAGATACAAATCCCTTCTAATACACTCTGGTCAATCTGTTATTATCTCAAACCCTTTGAGCCCCATGCTGGGTGCCAAAAAGTACTGTCGTGGTTTAACCCCTGCTGGCAACTA
>NW_009223771.1:18728-18948 GCF_000690835.1 Fulmarus glacialis | reverse complement strand
GCACAGGCCGCCATCTTCCCTCGGGCCTCAGGAAGCCCCGGGCGGCCAATACGTTATGCAAATCTGCCATCTGCTGGTGAATAGGGGGAAAGGGATGCTTTATAAAGCCGTGCTGCCTCAGCAAATTCCGAAAGAGTAGTAAATACGAAAATACGGGCGCTTTTTAGTTTGTTTTTTAACTTTTGCACGTAGCACACGACGATTTCTCCTACGCGCAGCG
>NW_009223771.1:0-18528 GCF_000690835.1 Fulmarus glacialis | reverse complement strand
GCAGCGTCTACAGCGCGGGGCAGGCCCAGCAGAGGCCCCGGACGGCCAGGCCCAAGGACCTGGGCATGGCCAGTGGGAAGCATAAAATCCCTGGGAGCCCCACAGGGATTGGGGTCTCATAGCCCTGGTGCTGCCTGGAGGCTTTTGTATCCTCAAGAACGCCCCCCCCGCCCCGCCAGGTGCTGGCACTTCCACCGCCTACATTGTCTTCTGCTCTGGCTGCCACCATGCTGTCGGCATGAGAAACATGAAGGCCAAGAGCAAGCCCTGGGAATCTGGGCAAGATCCTATACCTTGATCACAGGACAGCTTGTTAAAACTGAAGGCGAAATAATTTTCAAGTCTGGCAAAACAAACTGTTTGAAAAATGCTGGCTGACTGGTACTCTCTCTCTTTTTTGCAGGATCCCTGGCTTAATGGAAGCCTTTTCCACAAGCCATTCTCATTTTCAACCTGAAGAAATGCTGTAGCTCGGGGAAGGAAAGGAACCATACTGATCACATCTCAGCCTTTCTGCTGGAGCTCCCCTCTGCAGACCTTTAGCTCCAGGTATGCTTGTTGGTGATGCTGACATTTCTCCATTAAAAGCAAAACTGACTTAATCAGTAATAAATGCAGTCTCACTATTATTTCAAGTAATTGTGTATTAATTTGTACTGAACTAAATCCAATAGCTGAACAAAGAAACATCACCTATGATTATAGATGACTTTAAATTAAATGTTTTATGACAAACTGTATTTTAGTTTGTAACCAGCAGATGGCCGTTACAGATTGTTACAACTACCATTTACTTCTGGTAACAGAGAGTAGTAACTTCAAGTTCTGGCTCTTGTATCAGATGTAGCTTCCAATTGTTCACAGTTGAATATTTTAGCTATCATTCTGTCAGCAAAAACTGCTGCCAAGGAAACCAAGAAAGCAGTCCTGGAAACCAATTGATTGCTGAATGACTGGTAAATTCTTGACAGGTGTTTCTAGATTTTCAAATGTGGTCCTTAGTCATTCCCTGGAAAGTCTGACAGGTGCCAAGTTACTAGTTCAATGTCTTACATGGTTTTGAATATCTTTCTTTGCTGTTATTTGTCCTCTAAGAAGTGAGGAAATAAGAAACTTTGAACTAGTTTGCAGGGAACAAGTTTGCCAGGAACTTTCTGCAGCATTTTTTTGGAAATCGGTCTGATTTGTTTGGCTTTGTTTTGTTGTTTAGACAAATCATTTGCCTTCTTCATTCTTTAATATGTAATTTTTGGTGTTGACACATCTCCTAATTTTTTTGGCACGTGATATTTCCTTCAAGCCAGCATTGTAACTAAAATACAAAAAGTCTACGTAACATGCATTTCATTCCCAGTCATTTAGTTCAACATGATGGGTTGAACTGAAGAAGCTCAGTGTTCTTAAGAATCTATGGACATTGTGTGAAGGGATAACGTTTTCATCACAAGTACTTTAAGGTGTTGCTACTGCCAATCTCGTAGGCATCACATTGATTAAAGAAGCAGTGCATTACACAAATTGCATTTTTGATGCACTGTAAAGCTGGTGTGTGTAATTCATTAGATTTTTCTCAGGATAGTTCACAAGAGCTATTGGAAAGAACTACATTTGTATTTGTGTTTTTGATATGATGGTATTGTTTCTCCTGTTTTAATGGGTGTGTGGAATCCTGAGATATTTGCTGTCACCAAAATAATGTTCTTTATGCTTACTCTCGCTTCTTCAATATTTTGTATTTCACGGTTCCTACGTAAGATGGTGTTTATTTCTTAGTGGCATGTTCTGGTTGCGTGTAAAAAATCCCAATGCATCTGCTTCTGTATCCACTTTTACACATGTCCAATAGGACTGCATAAAATTTACTTCATGGCTCCAGGTTTACATTTTTTAGTGAAATAATTTTTATCTGACAGTCTGCAATGGCTTAGTTGATAGTTGCTCTTACTACCCTCATGTACAAATTTTAATTCCTTCTAGTCTTCCCAATGAGTAAATCAAAGCATCAAGGGACTAGAATAAGGTATTCAAATTTTAAACATATCAGTGAGAGCTGAGAGTGTTGATTCAGGATACCATATACCTTTTGTATGTGAGTCCCTTTATGTATGTTGTGTCAGTTACTATCGAAATATAAAATGGCAAGACAGAAAGTGAAGCTTTAATAGATAGAACTATAGCACTCACCATGTATCCTTAGCCTGCATTGCGATCTCTAGCACTGAACATTTCAATGCCTTAGCTTCCCATCTCTTAGCACAGACCCTAAAAAAGGGCAAATTTTATTAAGCATTGTCCTTTAATACATGTTAGACTATTTTGAATCATATCACAGAGCCAGTTTTCAAGAAGACGTTCTGAAAATGTTACCTCATGTATAGACATGCAGAACATTAATAAACAACTTAGGATGGACACAGGTATCATCCAGGTACCACAGTGGCTGAGCAGTGGTTAGCAGGTACAAGCTTAATGTAGTGATATTGCCTTATAAAGTGGAAAGGATTATGTTCGAAGGACAAACTCTTATCTTGTGCACTGCTAAGTCAACAGTTATGATCTGGAGCCACCTGATTTAAAATAGAAGGGATTATCAAAGCAGTCACACCAACCAAGGCAGGATCAGTTGCTCTGAACTGATGTTGTCAATTGTTTACGAGGGAACTTCTACTTTCTTCCAAAATAGATAACTGGGGCCGTGCTATTTTGTATCTTTAAAGGAGACAGTGACAATAGAGCCATTATTAGAAGGCTGAAAAAGGTTACAGGTATAACCCTATAAAATGCAAGGAAGAGAGTTTTTTCTTAATTCAGCACTGCTCACAATGTGTCATTTCTTCTTAAAAAGAAAGAACCAGAACTGATAGGCAATTACTAAGATCATACAATGTCCTGAAGAAAGTAGGTTTTTCGAACGGGGCTCTTGGAAAATATCTAAGGCTGCAGCTTGACTCCTTGTGGGGAAAAAAGGTGTGTTTCCCAGGCACTAAAAATTGGCTTCTAAGAAGGAGTAAAAATAGATGAGAACAAACACTTGGTATCTATGTTAATCATAGCCTAGTTGGAAGCAGGAACACCTGAATGAAAAACAGTATTGGGATACTAGAAGTTGAAAATTGTGTTCAGAATCTCTGGCATTTGAGCTCATTTTTAGGAAAGAGGCCAAGAGGACACTGGATACTGGATACTGAATTTTTTTTAGTGTCAGCTTGCAACCACTGTCTATAAACACACATACACACACCTGTAAGGAGTCCTGTTTATTCTTACTCTTGCTCTATAGCGTTACTAATTCATAATGTATTGTTACAAATAGTTTCTGGAGAGGCAATCAAGAGTCAAATACATAGCTATTTTTTGCAATTCAGGAGCATTTCTTACCTGAACATTTTTCTGCAGGCTTTATGTTGAACACTAAAGTTTTCATATGAATTTTAAAAATTTCAGTGTGCAAATACATGTTATAGTTATATACCATATTTCACCTTAGTTCAGAACTGAGAAGCCAGTACATCTCAGCAGCAATCACCTTTGTAAAGCATTTTTTCACCTTTGTAAGGCATTTTTTCTAATCTCTAAGTTGTTACTTAGTCAGTTACTTGCAGCCTTGTTTCAAAAATAGGAAAGCTGAAGATGAGCAAAGTTCAACAAATTACATTAACACAGAGCAGGTCTATGGCGGAGTTGGAACTGTTCCTCATGTCTGCTGGCCCATAATGTTATATTAGCACAATGCCATTTATATTTTTTAGGTAGATAAAGTCATGGAATATCCCACCAGACCATTCAAAATCTGTTCATATGAGGATATCAATATCCTTTAGGTTTTCACTGGCAATGGCATCCTTGGAGCATTTTAGTTTCAATCATCTGAGTCAGTGGTAACAGCCTGTAATAGGACTGACATGCCATTCCCCACCTCTATTTCTTTCCTCTAGGGAGTTTTGGTCTGTCCACCATTAAAGAATTCCCTTAGTTATAAACTCTGACAGACCCCTTAACTGAGACTAGGATATGAAATTTTTAAGACTCGAGCTTTTGAAATGGCAGCTCTAGGGATCAAAATACCTGGATCGTTTAGTTAGAAAGAAAAAGTCAAGCGTGCATACATGAATAAAAAACCACCTTGCTCTGCAAGAGCATTGAGTAGGCGTCCTGGTTTCGGCTGGGAGAGAGTTGATTTTCTTCCTAGTAGCTGATATAGTGCTGTGTTTTGGATTTAGTATGAGAATAATATTGATAACACACTGATGTTTTAGTTGTTGCTAAGCAGTGTTTACACTAGTCAAGGACTTCTCAGCTTCCCATGCTCTGCCAGGTGCGCAAGAAGCTGGGAGGGGGCATAGCGAGGACAGCTGACCCAACTGGCCAGCACGGTATTCCATACTATATGATGTCATGCTCAGTATATATAAAGCTGGGGGAGTTGTCTGGGGGGCACGATCGTTGCTCAGGGACTGGCTGGGTATCGGCCAGTGAGTGGTGAGCGGTTGTATCACTTGGGTTTTTTTCCTGGGTTTTGTTTCTCTCTCTCTCTCATTGTTTTCTTCTTCATTGCAATTTTTATTCTTATTATTCTTATTCTTATTACTATTATTATTTTATTTCAAGTATTAAACTGTTCTTATCTGAACCCATGAGTTAGAATTCTAACTTCTGCCCTTCTGATTCTCTCCCCCATCCCACCGGGGGGGAAGGTGAGTGAGCAGCTGCGTGGTGCTTAGTTGCGAACTGGGGTTAAATCACGACAGTAGTTCTCCTACTTATGGTAAATCAGGATCCATTAATTATGAGGCATTTAGAAGTCCTATTTTAAGCAACCATCATAAGTAAGTTTATGTTAAGTGTCTGAATGAGTGCTGTAAACTGCCTCCTTGGCGTTGTCTCAGGAGGGATTCAGTAAAACTGTACAGCTATCACTCAAGTGTGTGTATAGAGAGGTGGAACATGCCATAACACAGTTTCAATAGCAGCCAAATTATTAACCCCTCCTAGTACTATTGTTTTCTGTTATTAAATGTGATGAGCCTGGGTTTGTTTTTTTCCTCTGGGACAAAGGGTTTTGTCTGTTTGTTTGTTTTCACTCTGATGCCCTAGGAGCTTCAAAGCAGATAATATAGGGTCACCACCTTCCTGCCTCTTCTAGTTACTGACAATGCCCTCAGTTTTTGAGGTATTCCAGCACTTCCTAGGTCCTCTGTAAATTCACTTTCCATTTAAGAGAAAGTCAGACAAATACGTCCCTTCCAGTACTCCCCATCTCCTAGAACTCGTTTTCCTCTTTTCTGCAGAAAATAGCTGTTAGAGTAAGTGCTGCTGACAATCTTCTAAGCAGGTAAAAAAAAAAATCTGTATCTCTCTCTCTTTCTCTCTCTCTCTCTCAGCTTTAAATGAAACACTTAAAAAACAAGATGTAAGTGAAATTCGTAAGACCTAAACTGAAAACTGAGGTTTTTTAAAAATATATGACATCCTCCAAAGAAAAAGCATTTAAGCTAGAGATAGAAAAATACTGGCAAATGAATTTTACAAGTATTTTTTTACCAAATTTTAAATGAAGGTGAAAAAAATGCTGAGAAGAAAATTGAGTTAATCCTGGCAATTGAGATGGATCGGCTATATTTTCCCCATAGTTTAGCAGAGTAATAAAGTCCAAATGCTAATAAAAAAAGCAGGTATAAAGTCCTGAAGTAATTATAGTGGCACAATAATGCATTGTGGGACAGCTTTGACAAAACTGATTAGCTCATGGAGTGGGAAACAATTCTGAAGGAAATTGCTTGAAATATTTTTTGGTGGCTGAATGCCTAATGCAGTCTAGAGAGGGAGAAACTCAGCTTACAGTTCTGCAGCCAACACGAACTCAAGGCATGTGAACCCAATAGAAATGTACGAAAACTTAGTTGGAAGTTCCTCCATTCTGATTTATCCACATCTTAAATATCTACTGCTGTAATACAAATTTGTTCCTTGTATCTATTTCCTTTCATTGAACACTATGGCATAGCCAGAATAAAAACCTTGTTTCTAAAGAATTCACCTTCTTGGAGTTGTTTCTTTGTATGGCTCTAACCGTCAGTATTGTCACCTCTAACAAGTGAGACACCACTGAGGTAGAACTGAGATTCTCCAGTAACAGTAAATGAAAGTCACATATGCAGAATTATGTTTGTGATTCCTGCCGTCCTAGGACTAAAGGAGTTAAATAAGTATATTCTTGAACTAACTAAATGTAAGTATTAATAGAAGAGCAACATCTTGCTAATGAAAACACCACAAAAAAAATGAATATGTTAAGAATTGTAACATTTACCCTGGCTAAATCCAAGTTAGTGGGCTTTCAAAAAATTATTACAGAAAATTGATGAAGATAATGTAAAAATGTTGCATTACCAGAGTTCCCCACTGTGACACGTTAATCATGCATGGTCATTATAATCTTTATTTATAATTTTGATTTTTCTTTACCGATCAGGTAGAAACTTGCATTGCTCTTTTGCTGTTGTGTCTCAATGTCCCTGGTGTGAATCTGGATCTTTCTCTTCCATTCTAAAACTAAATCCCTTAGTAAGAATACAAGGCACAGGCAGAGCCAGGGATTTGTAAACACATGTGAAAAATCTGTATAAGTATGTGACTAGAATTTCTTTTACCCATGAGAAAACATGATTGCATGGCATTTCTTAAAACACATTTAATAATACAAGCTGTTTGCTTGGATTCTGGCAATTCACCCTGAGAGATGAGACTTCTGTTGTATCAACAAGTGTCTTTTTCACTATTTCTTGTAGATCTCAGACAAGCCAATTCTTTCAGCGCACCCTAAAGAAAAACGGAGACTCTGCATTCACTGCAGAAAGCAGTAACAAATATCGACAACAGTTCTCACATGAGATGGAGAAGTGTCCTCAATGGCATCACAAGGTAAGTCCAGACGTGCTTGGCTCTTGTCATTGTTCATTTCATACATCTAATGAAGAGTAAATAGCGTATCTCACGATTCTGAATAGCACTTCCCCATTCCTCCCTAGCAACTGGGAGTCATTCTTCCCTTAAGGTCTTTTTGTCCCTCTCAACTGAATCAGTCCAAACTGGTATTGACACTCTTCAGCAGGGAGGGCCAGTAAACCCTGCACCTCTACCTACTTCCTTGCTTGCCTGTCAAGTGTCATTCTGCACAAATTCTCATTGCCATCTCCCAGTACTTATGAAATCACAGGGCCATCTTGCAGTCTCTGCTGTGCCAGTGGCCAGCATTCAGCAAATCTGTTGCCTCTCAGCTAGTTTCGTCTACCAATCAGGGTTTCCAGTCAGGAAAAAGGGGACAGCATAACAGAGCAGTTGGAGTATGTCTGCATCCCATCAAGGTCACTTTCAGCTCAGAAATCCAGCTCAGAAATCCAGTGAAACACATTTGTTCAACACAGAGATACAATCACTTCCTCACTGTGTGATGCCAGGCACCTTTGTCCTCACAACTCTGGTCTTTGTTCCTGCCTGCTACTCTTTTCTTTTCTTGCTGTCCTTGCTCTGCTCGTTGCTCCTTTAATCACAAACATTTTGGCTATTTAAATTCTTTTAGAATGCATATAGCCTGTAGGACTCCATATAGTCCTATTTGTCATGTAAGTCCAGGCAACTCTGAAATAAATTTTCTTTCCCTCTTTCTTCTTCCCAGGGTTTAACATTTATACCCTAAAACTTTTACTTCGGCAGGCTTACCAAAGCTGGTTAACCCAGGTTTCTGTGCACAGTTACAATACATACATTGCAATACTTCATATATTGTGTGAGTATATGATATGATTCACTTACATATCATGACTTCTTTTTTAAACAAAAGTGCCTCCCAAGCACACAAGAATGGAGTGAGAAGTGTTGCTTCTTGAGAAGGTCAGAGTCTGGCCCACTGGCTACATGCTGTGAACATAGACTAATGCAGTGAAATGGTGCTGCTAATGATAGGTTATGTTCAGTGCGTGGTTGGAAGTGAAAGTGATCTCAGGCTTCTTTTAAGAGAGAAGAGAATCCTCTCTGTGGGACCAGAAAAAATCAGATTTTAAATATATCCTAGTCATAATACACAGAGATGGAGCTATTTCACAAAAGCTCACTAACTCAGTTAGATTTGTGGGGCTTTTTTGAAGCAGAACAAGGTGTAAGTTGGTTTAAGAACCAAACTTATGTGCTGGGTATTTATCGAACCACTGGTGGTACATCAGAGGGAACAAAAATAACCACTGAGAATTTATTTAAAAGAATGATCCACTTGTGTTTAACCAAAGCCACACAAGTAATCTTCTCTTCAGCTTTATGCTAGCCACAGCTCCCCAATGGAATTTCAATTTATATCTCTTACATAATCAGAGCACACTTTCAGGGGAGAATTTGACCCTGAGGGAGGCAGGAGGACAGGAGAGACTTGCTAATAGTCATGTGGTAAAAATAGTCTTTTCATAAGCCCTGCATGAAGCACGGAGAATGCCTTAAAACATGTCCTAGCTAGTATCAGAAATAGCCAAGCCAGAGATGAAAAGCATCCTTCTGCTTAAATGTAAAGGGAAAAAAAACCCCTAAGATATTCTATAATAGTCTTCGTGAGTCACTCCAATGTGCTAATGAGTTCGTCACAAGCCACCATTTAAAATGGCATCCCTTTCTCACCAGCACAGAAGCACATCAGTTCCCTGGACATTCAGGTTCTCATGCACCCCTTCTCTCCTTAAATGCAGAATAACTAACATCAATCTTATTTCAGGGTCCGTTGAAATCAGTCCTCATAGCCCAGGTGTTTATTCGCAAAAAGAAAAATGAATAAGCCTTATGATCCCTGGGAAGCAGCACTTTCTCCAGGAGTTGTGAGAAAAGCAATTTCTTTCCTGGTTTTGCCTATACAGCATATCTAGTTTCCCTACCCTTTCTGCAGGTAGCCTGGCTCTTTAATCCCCTGTTGTCTGACAATGGTCGGAGATTTGTCCTGCTTCATGCTTGGAGGGCTAAGGATTTTGTGTATCGTTCTTCCAAATTAATTACTTGCATCTCTAGACTTTCCCATCAAGTATGGAGCTGCTTATCCAGCTTCCATGGGGATATAAAGAAGGCACTAATAAGGTGGGTTTTTCCTTTCCCCTGAGGTACAGAGATCAAAATACCTACAAGTTAAAAGTCGACTCCTATTAATGGGATAAACACCTGAGGCATGAGGAGAGGACATGCCTAGTCTTTTGGAAAGAGGTATATTATGAACCAATGCAACAATTGGTAGTGGTCAAGCATTAATAAAAAGCTATCACTGTTAAGAAACTAAAGTGCCTATATAAATTTCATGAAAATCTCTAAAACCACAGCCAGTCTGAAGCAAATATTTTGAAGTAGGAGTGTGCCTGGAAGTCAAACTAAATCAGTGATAATACTGTTCATTTAAGAATACTATAGAAACCCCAAAATCATGGCAGAATCATACTGACACCCCATGCTTCTTGTTAACCAGACTGCACTAGAAACCATTAAGGATAGCACTCTGGAGTGTGCTTTCTGAAGGGAGACAGATATCAAAAGACAGGTGAAAATGCTAATTAGCTAGTAGGCCTAGGCAATACAAAAGTGAAAGAATGGAAAATAAAAATCCTCTTTATAAATACTGACTTACTATGCCTACGTGTTTCCTTGCAGTATGTTCTCGAGTCCTCCATTCTGGGACGAGCATATCATTGGAAGAAGCAAAGACATGTGCCTTGGTCAAAGTGAGGCTGAGCCCTAAACCGGATGGTAGTTGCGTGTGGCTATACAAAAGGATACCTTATTTTATCCCAACAGGTAAGTCACATGAGCTATTTGGATTTCAAATTCAAAACAGTTTTCTTTTCTGTCTCTTCTTCTCTATCAGTGTTTGAGCCACTGTTCCTTGTGTCAAAGCTACAAATGGTAGATTGATCTCTGTTTGGGTGCTAAACGTGGCAAGAAAAGAAGTTACTGGCTCCCCGGTGTTTTCTGACAGAAGGCAGGCAGAGAAAGTAATGTACCCAAAGAACCAGAGAATCCTGAATGGCAGAGAAATCTTTTCAGGTTCAGTAGTGTCTGAAAATCCTCAGCTTCTCCCTCTAGACTAGTTCTGACAACTAGTCAGTCACAAAACAGTCTACAAAATGGCATTATGCCAAACTGGACATTTACCAAGTTCGCTCCACTTGAGGCAGAGATTTAAAAAGCTCATTGAGACAAAGCCTCCATCAGCAGAAAGACTGGGATGTTAAACAAAGACGGTTTTTTACTTCTTCCTGTAAATGGGACATTTTAATTACAGTATGAGAGTGGTCTCGTGATTATGATCCTGGGCTGCATTTGGGATCACTTGTTTGCATCCAAAGATCCAAGGAGAAAGTGTTCATTCCTACTGTTGAAATATCTGTTCTGCTTACGCATTTTCTTTAATCACTCTTTATTCCCATATTATGTTGCTGAAACTAGGATAATCCTTTTTCCCTGTGAAGAAATGTGAGAACACATTTGTGTAAGGCATCTTGATACGTAGTAACTGGCAGAAGCCAGAATGGTGAAGACTTCAAGCATGTAAAAAGCATACAGAACATGCTAACTGTTCTCTGTGTAGCTAGGGTAAGTACTGAGCTGAAATTATAGCAAGATAGAAGCAGGTGGGACCATAGAGAAAACTTTCTAACAAGGAAGGGTAGTGAAGCATTGGACTACACCACAAAGGAAGGGATAGAGGCTCCACTACTGAAGGTCATTAAAAACAGGTTAGGCAAATATCTGTCTAGCCTGACATGCAGAAATGATCACGACTTGATGAAAGGAAATAGTCTGGACCTCTGTTTCATTTTGGGGCTGGTCCAAAGAGATGATCCAAAAGGATGAATGATCCTTCAGTTACAAAAAGCCAAGAGACCCCCCTGTCTCAGTGACCTGTCAGTGTCTCTTAGGAATTCCTGATTGCATGAGACCCTAGAAATGTGGAAGCAACTGTGGCTTATGAGGGTGTCTTTTGCGGGGGGAGAAAGGGTATCTGCAATGCCAATAAATGTGCAGTGCTAATGTGCATAAAAATATGGGCAGAAAATCATTCAAGAGTTCTGAAAGCAGAAATGAGTCATGCAGTGAGAAGCGAGGAGGACAGGAAAAACCCATTAAGGCAAAATGCAGATTTCAGTTGAATGCTGCTACAACCAGTGGTGTGACCAGTGGATCTTAGGAGCATGATGCAGGCAAGAACAGAAATGTCCTTCAGCTGCTCTCTGTCACTGACACCCAGGATCCTCCACAATAGATCTTAAGAGCAGCCAAGTTTGCTGTTCTTAAGCACTGCAGACATCTATAACATTTTTGCCTGTGTGGGAGGACTGAAAGATGGGAGGCATTTGAGAACATCAGTGATGTTCTGCTCAGTTTCTTTCCAAACAGAAAACTCAAATTATTCTGTGCCGAACTGGAACCAACTCTTATTAAGCCTCTCGGGCAGTCATCCTATCAAATTGAAATTCATTCTCACATTCTCAGACTTGCTGAATGCCCTTTGAACAACTACAGCATTGACATGCTGCATTATAGTAACAGAAACCCCATGATTTATTCAAGCAAATCCCTTGATGCAGAAACCTCTTTTAAGTTATGTACTTAGGTTAGGATTTCTAAAGGTTAACCTGGATCACTTTGAAAGTGAAGTTCCTGTTGGCTTCTCTGAGAACTGTGAGTTCATTTTTTCTTATCCAGTCTCTTTAGAGGTTTTCAGTCATATGTTATATCAAATTATTAAGACCAACAGCATTTTCACCTAGAGAGAGAATCACTGTTACCTGTTATTTTTCTAGCTGTGAGTATTCTCCTTGCAGAATGTTTTCATCCTTCCAGATATCATCATTCTTTCCACCTTCTCTTTAGAAGAAGAAAAACTACAGATTGCTTTACATGATGAAAATCCTGGAGTGTTGCTTTCCTTCCACAACAGCTCACATACTGGTCAATCCTTTAAATAGAGAATAGTGCTTATTCTTAAAGAGAAATATTTCTTCTTCAAGTTTGCGACATATCCCAGACGACAGTCTTCATACAACCTGCAAGGAGTATATATGATACTTTTTGTTTCAAGTTTTGATATATTTTCTAACATTTTTGAAATGAATTAAATATTTAAGCTTGTTTAGTGCTGCAGACCAACTCCTAAGTGCAGCAACAGAACAAGCCTTCCTGTGATGCCCCAAGAACTAGAGTGGACCTGAGGAATGCATCTATAAAAGCATAAATCTGCTCAGCGTTCCCACCAACTTGAGAGTCCAGTGAAGACTACCTGCCACCTTACCAATGAATACCATTTGCATTTTTGAGGTTTCTGTGAGTTTGTGAGGTATGTATAACATTGTATGTGGTACTCAGAAGAAGCAGTTTCTTAGCTGTAGTTTTCAATGTCCCTAATTACCTTTTTACAAAAAACTTTCTCTGATCTGTCATGCTTTCATACTGCCTCCCAGCTCTATTCTTTTGTCTAAACTATGCAACTGTTTGCTCCTTTTGCTGCAATTGAGTTAAACTGTCATCAAAGATTAATCATCTAACATTAATCTTTCAGATCTTTAGTAACAAATATGTCATTACTTCTTTTTTATTTTATGATTACCGTTCTTTTAGCCCAAGGCCTCCTTCTTTGGAATTCTCTCAAACTTCCAATATTTGGGATAGTGTGTGAGAGAAATGGAGAGATACTACGAAGTTAAGGGATGGTGTGTGTGCTTTATGCAAGGCTCAGGAGCCTGCTTTCTATTCACCAGCATTTCACCAGACCCACACCTGTTGCCTGTTCAGCACTCCCTCAGCAAATGGAGGGCACTCAGTACTTCTGAAGCTACTATCTACTACAAAACTTAGGGCAAGATTTAGTCTTTCAATTAAATTACCGAGAATTCTGGAGAAAATCCGATGTTGTTTTTTAATCTTGGTAATTCAGGCTCAGCTGAGGTCTGAGTCTCACTGAACCAGATGAACACATGTGTGTGTTACTTGAATAAGAGTGAGTTTGCACCCAGAACAGATGAGAAAAGACAAGGAGCGGGGGGGGAAACATTGACCCAGTTAAAACTAATGCAGCATAATAATAATACTAATAAAAAAGAGCAGTTGTAACCAGATCAGACTTTGGATCCAATTGTCTAGTTCATCTCATAAGCAGCAGAAAGCTTGGAGGACCAGCACCACAGGGAGAGCACACAAGAAGCCCACACTGGAAGGCCTCTTTTGACATGTATACTTGTTTGCGTCAATGTGGAATTACAAGACAAGATCAACACCCTTTGTCTGGGGGCTGCATTACGTAGGATGGCAAAACACTTTCCGCAGGCCAAAAATGCGTAAACAAATGGTTAGGGCGGCCCAGTGGAGGCGTCATCACTTTCTGTGCTGTGGTAACGTGGCCATACACCAGAGCCCTGGGGATTTCTTGCGGCTGTCCAGTGCATCACTGCTGTTGGGAAGGGGAGGGGTAGAAGGCCACCAGCTGTTGTCATCAAACTCCCAGGTGAGAACCTGAGATCAGGCAGGTTCTCTGCTACACTGCTGCTAAGTAGTCCATTTGTGGCAGTTGTGCATCAAGAGGAGGCTATCCTTAAACCAAACTGCGCATAGGGGGAATTTGTCTGCCGTTGTTCTGCAATGAAACCGCTAGAGGGAAGTGTCAGAGTGCCCTGGCCATGCCTGCTCACCACCTCTGCAAACACGGTGACTATCAGCAGCTTTGCTGGTCTGTTATGATCCCAGTAACAAAGACACTCAGACTCTGTGTCATTTAAAATGCTTTTCATTAGAGCTAACACTATAAAATGAGAACAGGATAGATAATCTTACATCCCTTTAGATGCTAGGAGCCCGGAGCGGTGCAGCATTGAGCAGGATGCTAACCCATGTGGAGGAAGAACACACTCTGGATAGTGGAGTTCTATTTTTCAAGAACTTAAGTTTTAACTACTGATTTCACAAATGACAACACAGTTCCATCATTTTGCAATTTCAAATGAGCCCTGGTATTGATCTTTTGAGATTGTTTTTTTGTTGAAAATAAGTGTCTTGCTAGAAAATTTAATCTAATTAAAAATGAAGGAGTTTAAACATCTCTATTTGAATTTGAGCTTGTTATCAAGACAAGAACCATCTGGAAAGTTTGAATGCCAGAATAAATAAATATTTTCAAGGATTTTTGAAGCTTTCATCACAGTAATTTTTGTTTCGGTTTATTGCTGGAAATTGCTTTCCTAAAATACTTGAAAGCAAATAAGTAGCAAGTTTTTTTCATCAATATTTTAACTATTGTTGCTATTTTCTACAAATATTGCATATTTATATTTTAGTTATAAGATTATTATCAAAACATTAATAAAAGTGCATGTTTTTACCAATATCTACAGTGATATTGCTCATAAAACTTTGAAATATCTTTATTTTCCCTCTGTTTGGTAGTAGAAGTTATTATTGAGTTAATGAATGAAATGGAAATGATGTAGTGTAAGGAACCAGCTGACACAGCCAACACAACAGAGATAGATCTGTAAACATAAAGTTATTCGATAAACTTCATTTCAATCAGTAGAAATTACGTATTTTTTTCAGATTAAGAGATCCTTCTAAGAGAAAAAGCTGAAGAACTGTGTTATTGCACTGAGCCAGTCAAATGGCAGTAGGCAGAATTCAGTTAATCTATGCTAGACTGAGTTTGACTGTGTTAGTAAACTCATTCGTAGTACGATGCAATGTTAAGATGTTAATGCAAATTGTGTGACTGCATATAACTTACAAACAGAAAAAAGAGCAAATATAAAGCAAAGAGGATTAGGTTTGAGATGACCATCTCACTTCATTAAAATCTGTTTCTGATTTCCTTTATATATAAAGAGTTGTAGATAGACCTAAAGAATGTATTATTTACTATGCTGTCAATCCTTTCTTTTTACTAAGGCTTATATATTTATATTGCAAAATAGTCCTCACTGGTTTTCTTTTTAAAGTTTCCAGTACTTAAATGCAGAGGTGATAATGTGCTTCTCAAATAGCTGGGATAGATTGTTAAATCAGATAATCATCAGCCATTCCGATCCATCCATCTTTAATTCAGGATTCTCAGACCAGCTTCTTGTACATGGCCACTCTCCAGGAATTTTGAACTTGGTGATAGACAAGTAGCTATAAAAGTAATGTATGATCTTTACAGTCCTTGAATCATCATATTAATGTCATGTGAATATTTGGCAGTCCTATTAAAGAAAATACGATCAGTCTGGTAATCTTTTGGCTGCTGTAGGGTCTAACAAGTTGTAATCCTTAGCTTCCCTGCCAGCAAATTCCTCATTAAGCACAAGACATCCTAAAACAAATCACCAGTAAAACCTCTCCAAGATGTTTATATATGTAGAGTTCTTTTAAGCAGATAATTCTAGCCAATAAAAGGCATTTTTTTCTCTTCTTTCTACCATGTAGCCAAACTGAAATACTCCAAAGGCTTCCATATATTGAAACTTACGATTTGGGTGAAATGGTCATAGTGAAGCACAGGAAGATATGATACAAATGAAGTTTAGGATCTCACTACAAACATAAAAATCCAACCTAAAATGTTTGTATTAGTTTATACAAATATCTCTTTTATGAGTGAATCCAAACAGATTTTTTAATTGAATCTTTCAAGATGAACTGGGCACACATAGCATTTTTGTCATGCAATTTTGATGCAATAAATAGTGAAGTCCAAGCATTTTGACTAATATTAATGTCAGTTTGGGCTGAGAGCCAGAATTCCAGAGAAGACACAGGGAAATATTCAGGAGAGTAGAATCACAACTGAAGTTCTGTGTTGGCAGTGACTTCAGCAAATAGAAATAGTCATAGACACATTTATGTCTGTATTGTACCCGCATGGCTAGGCAGAGGTCTGTTTCACCTGTGTATGTAGCAGGTATCTTCTCAGGTAGAAGTTGTCCTACACCTCCAGGGACTGAGAAATCAAAGTCATAGGGTATAATGCAATTCAGGTTGGAAGAAACCTCAGGAGATCACCTAGTCCAACCTCTAGTCTTACAGTTTATCTTACATAGGTGACCTTTTCTTGCCTTGGAGTTCATATACCTCTCCTCCCACAAGCCCTTCTATGTCTCTGTGTTTATTTCCACAGAATCAATCCATCTGCGTAATGGGTCAGATGCTGCCCAAGTTCGACAAGGCAGTGAAATAAAATCCTCCCATTGCTTTTCCAGCTTTGAGCTGACAGGGGCACAAACTTCAATGGTCTGAGAGCATGACCTTTTCTTGCCTTGGAGTTCATATACCTCTCCTCCCACAAGCCCTTCTATGTCTCTGTGTTTATTTCCACAGAATCAATCCATCTGCGTAATGGGTCAGATGCTGCCCAAGTTCGACAAGGCAGTGAAATAAAATCCTCCCATTGCTTTTCCAGCTTTGAGCTGACAGGGGCACAAACTTCAATGGTCTGAGAGCAGGGCTGCCGCTACACAAGTGATGATTTTTCAGAGAGGTTCATTTTTTTTCAGAGGGGTGTTTCCACAGAGAAGTGGAGTAGTGGAGAAGAGGGAAGGAGGAGGCAGAACAGCTGCAGCAGCTGGAGTTGCCAGGATCAACTTGCCTAGCAACCCCCCTTCTTAGGCAAGGGCATCTAATTCAGTAGCATCAGCAACATCAGAAGCAGCCCTGGCACTCGGTGAGCTGCGTGCATGTTAGGGAGCATGAGAGCTGTCAAAACACCAGCCTTAGGGCTCCGAAGCCTGCTCAGTTTATTGGTAGGTAAACTACATAGATCCGCTTACCAGAACTTATTCCTGTGGTCTGTGCATACGGAAACAACTGTATATGGCTTATGGCAGTGCGACAGCTATTTATACCAGGCAATTGTTGAATGTTATTTTACTAATGTCGAAAAGAAGAGTAATAGAAGAATATATTGGCAAAATCAGTTGTATAATTCTATCTTATTCCATGAATACTGTTATAAGTAATTGTATAATCCAATAGATGATTATCCTCCAATAATATATAGAAAAATAATAGCAGATTATATGAATAGAAACTATTATTTTTTACTAGAGCTGGAATAAGACCAGGGTGCATTATCTTAACATATTCTATTCTGTTCATATGTACCCTAGAGTGTATATTTTAATACATGATTAATATATCTATTATAATGTATAATATATATACAGGTATAATGTATATTCTGCTACTGTTGCAATTTAGTCTGTATGCTATTATGATGCTATATTCTACCTGTAATAGGCTTATGCAATCTTAATATTATCTATAATTACATATTTTAACATTTATATAATTAACAGTTGTGTTGTGTTATTAAAGGTATAACAAGAAGTGACTCATTCAAAGAGTTTAAGTGTAAAAGATTAAAAGAAACTGAGGAGTTTGGAGCAGGGCGGGTCCATTTTAAAAGCAAACAAAAAACCTCTTTAAATCAAATGTCTCTCTGCATATGGTCCTAGAACCACCTGCTCTTTGTAGAGAAAACCTTCTGTAAGAGAAGGATTAGTTAAGTGCCCTCATTGTTTCATGGCTAACTTCTAGATAATTCAAAATAATATGCTGATTAAGTTTGTATACCCCTAGGAAGCTGACATTTTTTTCTCCAGAAGTTGAAGAGAGCAAAGTATGCCAGGCTATGTTTCTGCATTTGGTTTGATTTCTTTAGAAGAAATATAAACTTTGGAGATGGAACTCATCCTTCCCCTGTTCCCATACTGTCTTTTTTAGAGTCTATTCATATGCTTTTTTTCTGGCAGGTGATATTAGTGGAGGGGTGGCATGATTTAGATAACAAAGACTATGACTGTTGGCCCCTGGAAAAACCAGATGAGTATAACATGCTGGACTGTGGAGGTGAGTGAGTCCTAAAGCTGCTCAAGAAACATCATCTCTTGCTTGGGGAATGGTTGAAAACCCCAAATTGAAGTATTCAGAATAATACCTAACTCATGATGAATGTTGTGCATGGTGGAAAGCATCTGAATCAGTGACAACATCTCTTTCTAGAGAAGTAAGTGAAAGAAAACAATCAAAAGATACTTCAGAACAATTATTTGTCCAATATTCATTGGTTCCAAAAGAAAAAGTAATAGCAACAGCTGAATCCCTTCCCCCAGAAAGCAAATGCAACTTAATCCAAACAAAGCAGGCAAGCAGCTCAGCATTGCAGCAAATTCTATTGTCATTGCTGAAATTTTGTAATGTCAGTTCAAAAGTGGACTGTGTTTAAGCCCTCCAGCCAGTAAGCAAAATCACTGATTCTACACATCATGCTTTTCCACCTTGCTCAAAACTGTTCCATGAGTACTTAAAAAAAATCTGAGATCTTTAACCACTTACTCCATTCAGTTTCAAAAATGAATTTACATGATGAGACAATAAAAAATACAGTATTTTTTATGTTGGAAATTGATTGAGATTGAAAAATAATTGAGGAGCAACTGAAATATGGGAAATTCAATTTAAATAGATCATAGAATCATAGAATCATAG